>NC_053022.1:223416162-223432733 GCF_003073215.2 Triticum urartu
GAGCCCCGGAGAAACGGATGAATTGGAAATCCGAGCCCTCTTATTAAGTAAGGGACAAGGCATACCTGCTCTCCTTTGGAGGGATTGGGGGCGCTCTCCGCTTGCTCTCCGCCATTATAGGTGGCAAGTCCGGCTCGAACCGGGACCATATAGGCCGGGGGGATAAATCCCTTGGTCTGGAGTGTCACTAGCTCGCTGTGCGGGATGGAGCACCTCTTCCAATCTCTAGGCTGAGGGCTGGAAGGGCGAGAGGAGGAGCTGCGGCGTTCGGCCATGATAGAATGGACCTCTGTCGGATACGCTCTGATGAATACTCACGGAAGGGAGAAGGTGGGGTTTGGATATAAATCCTCGTCCCCTTAAATAGGCACCTCATTCACATGGCTAGGGGTGTAAATATAACAAAAAACACCCTGACTTTTCGTATTCGTTTGACACGTGGAAGACGGCCATTGTTGGGCGTAGAAGCCAAGGAGCGCTACATTTACAAGAAACCGGACACTATTCAACAGGTACACGGAATTTGGAGGAGAACCCGCCTTGCAATGCCGAAGAAAATTTGCGCGCCGGACTCGTCGTCATTGAAGCCTGGTTCGGGGGCTACTGAGGGAGTCCTGGATTAGGGGGTGTCCGGATAGCCGGACTATACCTTCAGCCGGACTCCTGGACTATGAAGATACAAGATTGAAGACTTCGTCCCGTGTCCGGAAGGGACTTTCCTTGGCGTGGAAGGCAAGCTTGGCGATACGGATATGTAGATCTCCTACCATTGTGGGTTAGAGGTTTGACGGCGGGGAAGAGGCGGAGGTCGGCGATGGCGCGCGGCGGCGCCGTGGCGGCGGCGGCCGGCGACCGGGCGTCGTGGAGGAAGAGGACGGCGGCGGCTCGGGCTCCCGGGCGGCGTGGAGCTTCGGGCCCGCGGGGGCCCTACGCGGGCCGAGCGGGCCGGCGCGCGGGTGGAGGCGCGGCGACCGGGCGAATAGGGAGGCGCCACGTGGCGCAGACAGGCGGAGTGGACGTGTCCGGCCGGACGGAAAAGTGTCCGCCGGCGTGTGGAGACGAAGGAGACTAGGGTTTCGGGGGAAGGAGAAGGAGAATTTCGGAGGGGGTCTTTATATAGGCATAGAGGGAGCTAGGAGAGTCCAAATGAGGTGCGGTTTTCGGCCACGCGATCATGATCGAACGCTCTAGATGATGGATAAGGTTTTGGTGGGTTTTGGGCCAAATTGGAAGGGTGTTGGGCTGCAACACACACGAGGCCTTTTCGGTCCCTCGGTTAACCGTTGGATTATCAAACGGAGTCCAAATGATACGAAACTTGACAGGCGGTCTACCGGTAGTAAACCAAGGCCGCTTGGCAAGTATCGGTCCAATCCGGAAATGTTTAATCCCCACACATGAAAGAAAGGTAGAAATGACCACCGGAGGAGAACAAAGCGCCGGAATGCAAAACGGACAACGGGGAAAAGCTCGAATGCATGAGATGAACACGTATGCAAATGCAATGCACATGATGACATGATATGAGATGCATGACAATGATAACAACACACGGAGACAAAAACCCGAACCCGAGAAAATAAAATAACTTAAGGCCGGAAACGGCAAGGGTTGGAGTACATATTGGGAAAGTCATATCCGGGGTGTTACAACACTCCACCACTACGAAAGGATCTCGTCCCGAGATCTAGGATTGAAAGAACGCCGGGTATCCAGAACGGAGGTGATCCTCGCGTTCCCAGGTAGCTTCACGGTCGGAATGGTGTGACCACTTGACTTTGAGGAATTTGATTGACTTGTTGCGAGTCTTGCGTTCAATCTCTTCAAGAATAGCAACTGGGTGCTCACGATAAGAGAGATCTTCTTGGAGCTCAATGTCCTCAAAGTTGACGGTGCGGTCAGGAGTCTTGAAGCACTTTCGGAGCTGAGAGACATGGAACACATCATGAACATTTGCAAAGTTTGAAGGAAGCTCGAGTTGATAGGTGAGATCGCCTCTCTTGCTGACAATCTTGAAAGGTCCCAAGTATCTGGGGGCAAGCTTCCCTTTGATACCGAAGCGACGAGTACCTTTCATAGGAGAGACGCGGAGGTAAACATGATCTCCGATCTCGAAAGCCAAATCACGGTGCTTACTGTCATAGTAGCTCTTCTGGCGGGATTGGGCTGCTTTGAGGTTATCTCGAATGACTTTGCACACTTCCTTTGCCTCTGAGATTAAGTCATTACCCAAAAGCTGACGTTCACCGGTTTCAGACCAGTTGAGAGGGGTACGACACTTCGTGCCATACAGAATTTCAAATGGGGCCTTGCCCGAACTTGCTTGAAAATTGTTGTTGTAGGAGAATTCAGCATAAGGAAGACAATCCTCCCACTTCATGCCGAAGGAGATCACACAAGCCCTGAGCATATCTTCAAGAATCTGGTTGACACGCTCAACTTGACCGCTAGTTTGAGGATGGAAAGCTGTGCTGAAGCGGATGTTGGTGCCCATGGCCTTCTGAAAAGAATCCCAAAACTTGGAGGTAAAGATGCTGCCACGGTCTGAAGAGATCACTTGTGGAATACCATGCAGAGAGACAATTCGAGAGGTATAGAGTTCCGCCAATTGAGCTGTAGTGATTGACTCTTTGATAGGCAGAAAGTGAGCCACTTTGGTGAGTTTGTCGATGACAACGAATATAGCATCATTGCCACGCTTGTACTTTGGAAACCCAGTCACGAAGTCCATTTCAATGTGGTCAAACTTCCATTCTGGAATGGCAAGAGGTTGGAGGAGACCTGCTGACCTTTGGTGTTCTGCCTTCACTCTTCTGCAGACATCACACTCATTCACAAATTGAGCAATCTCGCGCTTCATTCGAGTCCACCAATAAGCCTGCTTGAGGTCCTGATACATCTTCGTGCTCCCAGGGTGGATGGAGAGGAGAGAATTGTGAGCCTCGTTCATGATCACTTTACGGAGGTCACCTTTGGGCACAACAATACGATCCTCGAAGAAGAGAGTATCCTTGTCATCAAGACGGTAGCACTTGTACTTGGGTTAACTCTTGGCAATCCCAATCTTCACCTTTTTCATCATAGCATCAAGAAGCTGGGCTTGGCGAATCTGGTCTTCCAAGGTAGGAGAGACTTGAAGGTTGGCAAGGAAACCTTGAGGAACAACTTGCAGATTAAGTTTGCGGAAAGCTTCACAAAGCTTGAGTTGATAAGGCTTGAGAATCAGATTGTTGCAATAAGCCTTCCTGCTCAATGCGTCAGCAATCACATTGGCCTTGCCTGGAGTATACTCGATACTCGGATTATACTCTTGAATCATTTCGACCCATCAAGTTTGCCTGAGGTTGAGATTAGGCTGAGTGAAGATGTACTTGAGACTCTTGTGATCAGTGAAAATGTCCACTTTTCTTCCCAATAAGAGATGTCTCCAAGTCAAAAGAGCATGCACAACTGCCGCCAACTCGAGATCATGAGTGGGGTAGTTCTTCTCATTGGGCTTCAACTGGCGAGAGGTATAAGCAACAACTTTCTTCTCTTGCATCAACACTGCACCAAGACCTTGGAGAGAGGCATCACAAAAGACCTCGTACGGCTTGGATTCATCAGGCGGAGTCAGAACTGGAGCAGTGATCAATTTCTCTTTCAAAGTGTTGAAAGCAATGTCACACTCCGGAGACCAAACGTACTTGACGTGCTTCTAGAGAAGATTTGAGAGAGGCTTCGCGATCTTAGAAAAGTTTTCAACGAATCTTCGGCAATAGCTTGCGAGACCGAGGAAGCTACAGAGTTGCTTCACGTTCTGAGGAGGTTCCCAATTCACAATTGCAGACACCTTCTCAGGATTCACCGCGATGCCCTTGGCAGAGATGATATGACCAAGATAAAGGACCTCATCGAGCCAAAATTCGCACTTGGAGAACTTGGCGTAGAACTTGTGTTCCCTCAACTTATCGAGTACCAAACGCAAGTGCTTGGCATGATCTTCCTTGTTCTTCGAGAAAACCAGAATGTCGTCGAGATAGACCAAAACGAAGTCATTGGTGTAGGGGTTGAAGATGAAGTTCATCATGCGAGAGAACGTCGGAGGAGCGTTGACGAGGCCAAAAGACATGACAGTGTATTCGTATGAACCATAGCTTGTCCTGAAAGCCGTCTTGGGAATATCTTGCTCACGGATTCAAATCTGATGATAACCCATACGGAGATCAAGCTTGGAGAATACTTGGGCACCTTTGAGTTGTTCGAACAGCTCGTTGATGTTGGGAAGTGGGTATTTGTTCTTGATGGTCTTCTTGTTCAATGGACGGTAATCAACACAAAGTCGGTCTGTTCCATCCTTCTTCTTCACAAAAAGAACACCACAACCCCACGGAGAAGAACTAGGCCGGATGAGACCCATTCTCTCTTGAATATCGAGTTGCTTCTTCAGCTCCTTCAACTCTTCAGGTCCGAGCTTGTAAGGACGCTTGCACACAGGTTCCGTGCCAGGCTCAAGATCAATAACGAATTCAACTGGCCGGTTGGGAGGCATTCCTGGAAGCTCTTCTGGAAAGACGTCTTGATAATCGCAAACGACTGGAATTTGCGAGATGGCATCCAATTCACCCTTCTCATTTAGAGAAAATAGACGGATGGTATTGTCACGAGCGGCAAAGACAATTACATCCTCAGACGAATGAGTCAATTGAATCTGCCTGGCTGCACAATCAAGTTGAGCCTTGTGCTTAGAAAGCCAATCCATTCCAAGAATAAGATCAATATCCGAGTCACTAAGAACACTTGGAGAGGACAAGAACTTATAGTCACCCAAAGTGATTGTAACATCCGGAACACATACTCGAGATGTCATTTGACGGGCAGGAGAAACAATAGCCAACGGTTTCGACAACACTTGAGTAACAAAATCATGCTTAGATGCAAAAGGTCTCGACATGAAACAATGCGATGCACCAGTGTCAAAAAGAACTCTTGCAGGAATATCGTTAACAGGAAGGTTACCCATGATGACATCTGATGAATCCTCTGCCTGAGCTGCATTCACCATATTGACCTTGGCGTACTTGGGGTTATGCTTGACCATAGCTGTACTTGTCGATCTCACAGGAGGAGGAGGAGGGAGACGCCTCTGATTGAGACACTTGTTGGCATAGTGACCCTTCTGTTGGCACTTGTTGCACGTGACCTCTGAAAGCGGACGGTGATACGGAGCACTCGATCTTGGAGCTTGAGACGAAGTCTTGTTCTGAAAGCCAGGGTTGGGTGGGTGGGAAGATCCATGCCACCTTTGCTCTTCTGCTGATACGGCTGACGGAACGGACGAGGAGGAAGCCAATACTTCTGCTGCTTGGCCACTTGAGTAGAGGAAGAAGGAGTAGTGTCTCTGACTCGCTTCTTGGAAGCATCACACCTCAGTTGAGCGGCCTCTTGCTTCAATGCCATGTTATAGAACTCATCGTATCTCAAGGGCTCAAAGAGAACAAGAGCTAGCTGAATTTCTTCTCTGAGACCACCCCTGAACTGGTATATCATGCTCTTCTCATCAGGTACGTCCTGCTTAGCAAAGCGGGCGAGCTTCTGAAACAACTTGTTGTAGTCATAGACAGACAAAGAGCCTTGCTTCAGGTTGCGGAATTCCTCACGCTTGCTTTCAACCACGCTCTGAGGGATATGATGAGCTCTGAAATCTTGATGGAATTCATCCCAGGTAATAACACGTCCACCTCTGGAATCCTTGTGCTGCTGGAACCATTCTGCAGCTTGATCTTGTTGGGGAACGTTGCAGAAAACAAAAAAATTCCTACGGTTTCACCAAGATCCATCTATGAGTTCATCTAGAAACGAGTGATCGGATTTCATCTACATACCTTTGTAGATCACGCGCGGAAGCGTTCAAAGAACGGGGATGAGGAAGTCGTACTCGACGTGATCCAAATCACGGAGATCCTAGCGCCGAATGGACGGCACCTCCATGTTCAACACACGTACGGTCAGCGTGATGTCTCCTCCTTCTTGATCCAGCAAGGGGGGAAGGAGAGGTTGATGAAGATCCAGCAGCACGACGGCGTGGTGGTGGATGCAGGGGTCACCGCAGCAGGGCTTCGCCGTTCTACTGCGAGAGGGAGAGCTGTAGCAGGGGAGAGGGAGGCGCCAAGACTCAAGGGTGCGGCTGCCCCCTCCCTCCACCCCTTTATATAGGCCCCCTAGGGGTTGCGCCGACCCTAGGAGATGGGATCTCCTAGGGGGGCGGCGGCCAAGGGGTGGAGTGCCCCCAAGCCAGGTGGGGCGCCCCCCCACCCAAGGGTTCCCAACCCTAGGCGCATGGGGTGGGCCAAGGGGGCGCACCAGCCCACTATGGGCTGGTTCCCCTCCCCCACTTTAGCCCATGGGGCCCTCCGGGATGGGTGGCCCCACCCGGTGGACCCTCGGGAACCTTCCGGTGGTCCCGGTACAATACTGGTGACCCCCGAAACTCCCCCGATGGCCGAAACTGCACTTCCTATATATAATTCTTCACCTCTGGACCATTCCGGAACTCCTCGTGACGTCCGGGATCTCATCCGGGACTCCGAACAACTTTTGGGTTACTGCATATTCAGATCTCTACAACCCTAGCGTCACCGAACCTTAAGTGTGTAGACCCTACGGGTTCGGGAGACATGTAGACATGACCGAGATGGCTCTCCGGTCAATAACCAACAGCGGGATCTGGATACCCATGTTGGCTCCCACATGATCCTCGATGATCTCATCGGATGAACCATGATGTCGAGGATTCAAGCAACCCTGTATACAATTCCCTTTGTCAATCGGTATGTTACTTGCCCGAGATTCGATCGTCGGTATCCCAATACCTCGTTCAATCTCGTTACCGGCAAGTCACTTTACTCATACCGTAATGCGTGATCCCGTGACTAGACACTTGGTCACTTTGAGCTCATTATGATGATGCATTACCGAGTGGGCCCAGAGATACCTCTCCGTTATACGGAGTGACAAATCCCAGTCTTGATCCGTGTCAACCCAACAGACACTTTCGAAGATACCCGTAGTATACCTTTATAGTCACCCAGTTACGTTGTGACGTTTGGTACACCCAAAGCACTCCTACGGCATCCGGGAGTTACACGATCTCATGGTCTAAGGAAAAGATACTTGACATTGGAAAAACTCTAGCAAACGAACTATACGATCTTGTGCTATGTTTAGGATTGGGTCTTGTCCATCACATCATTCTCCTAATGATGTGATATCGTTATCAATGACATCCAATGTCCATTGTCAGGAAACCATGACTATCTGTTGATCAACGAGCTAGTCAACTAGAGGCTTACTAGGGACATGTTGGTGTCTATGTATTCACACATGTATTACGATTTCCGGATAACACAATTATAGCATGAATAAAAGACAATTATCATGAACAAGGAAATATAATAATAATCCTTTTATTATTGCCTCTAGGGCATATTTCCAATAGTCTCCCACTTGCACTAGAGTCAATAATCTAGTTACATTGTGATGAATCGAACACCCATGGAATTCTGGTGTTGATCATGTTTTGCTCTAGGGAGAGGTTTAGTCAACGGATCTGCTACATTCAGGTCCGTATGTACTTTACAAATATCTATGTCTCCATCTTGAACATTTTCACGAATGGAGTTGAAGCGACGCTTGATGTGCCTGGTCTTCTTGTGAAACATGGGCTCCTTGGCAAGTGCAATAGCTCTAGTGCTGTCACAGAAGAGTTTGATCGGCCCCGACGCATTTGGTATGACTCCTAGGTTGGTGATGAACTCCTTCACCCAAATTGCTTCATGCGCTGCCTCCGAGGCTGCCATGTACTCCGCTTCACATGTAGATCCCGCCACGACGCTTTGCTTGCAACTGCACCAGCTTACTGCCCCACCATTCAAAATATACACGTATCCGGTTTGTGACTTAGAGTCATCCAGATCTGTGTCGAAGCTAGCATCGACGTAACCCTTTACGACGAGCTCTTCTTCACCTCCATAAACAAGAAACATGTCCTTAGTCCTTTTCAGGTACTTCAGGATATTCTTGACCGCTGTCCAGTGTTCCTTACTGGGATTACTTTGGTACCTACCTACCAAACTTACGGCAAGGTTTACATCAGGTCTGGTACACAGCATGGCATACATAATAGAACCTATGGCTGAGGCATAGGGGATGACACTCATCTCTTCTATATCTTCTGCCGTGGTCGGACATTGAGCTGAGCTCAATTTCTCACCTTGCAACACAGGAAAGAACCCCTTCTTAGACTGATCCATATTGAACTTCTTCAATATCTTATCAAGGTATGTGCTTTGTGAAAGACCTATGAGGTGTCTTGATCTATCTCTATAGATCTTGATGCCTAATATATAAGCAGCTTCTCCAAGGTCCTTCATTGAAAAATTATTATTCAAGTAGGCCTTAATGTTGTCCAAAAGCTCTATATTATTTCCCATCAAAAGTATGTCATCTACATATAATATGAGAAATTCCACAGAGCTCCCACTCACTTTCTTGTAAACGCAGGCTTCTCCATAAGTCTGCATAAACCCAAACGCTTTGATCATCTCATCAAAGCGAATGTTCCAACTCCGAGATGCTTGCACCAGCCCATAAATCGAGCGTTGGAGCTTGCACACCTTGTCAGCATTCTTAGGATCGACAAAACCTTCCGGCTGCATCATATACAATTCTTCCTTAAGGAAACCATTAAGGAATGCCGTTTTGACGTCCATTTGCCATATCTCATAATCATAGAATGCGGCAATTGCTAACATGATTCGGACGGACTTCAGCTTCGCTACCGGTGAGAAAGTCTCATCGTAGTCAACCCCTTGAACTTGTCGATAACCCTTAGCGACAAGCCGAGCTTTATAGATGGTCACATTACCATCCGCGTCTGTCTTCTTCTTAAAGATCCATTTATTTTCTATAGCTCGCCGCTCAACGGGCAAGTCAGTCAAAGTCCATACTTCGTTTTCATACATGGATCCTATCTCGGATTTCATGGCTTCCAGCCATTTGTCGGAATCCGGGCCCGCCATCGCTTCTTCATAGTTCGAAGGTTCACCGTTGTCTAACAACATGATTTCCAAGAAAGGGTTGCCGTACCATTCTGGTGCGGAACGTGTCCTTGTGGACCTTCGAATTTCAGTAGGAGCTTGATCAGAAGTATCTTGATCATCATCATTAACTTCCTCTCTAATTGGTGTAGGCACCACAGGAACATTTTCCTGAGTTGCACCACTTTCCGGTTCAAGAGGTAATACTTCATCAAGTTCTACTTTCCTCCCACTTACTTCTTTCGAGAGAAACTCCTTCTCTAGAAAGGATCCATTCTTGGCAACAAAGATCTTGCCTTCGGATCTGAGGTAGAAGGTATACCCAATAGTTTCTTTAGGGTATCCTATGAAGATGCATTTTTCCGACTTGGGTTCGAGCTTTTCAGGTTGAAGTTTCTTGACATAAGCATCGCATCCCCAAACTTTTAGAAACGACAGCTTAGGTTTCTTCCCAAACCATAATTCATACGGTGTCGTCTCAACGAATTTCGACGAAGCCCTATTTAAAGTGAATGCGGCAGTCTCTAAAGCATAGCCCCAAAATGATAGCGGTAAATCGGTAAGAGACATCATAGATCGCACCATATCTAATAGAGTGCGATTACGACGTTCGGACACACCATTACGCTGAGGTGTTCCAGGCGGCGTGAGTTGTGAAACTATTCCACATTTTCTTAAGTGTGTGCCAAATTCGTGACTCAAGTATTCTCCTCCACGATCTGATCGCAGGAACTTGATTTTCCTGTCACGTTGATTCTCAACCTCACTCTGAAATTCCTTGAACTTTTCAAAGGTCTCAGACTTGTGTTTCATTAAATAGACATACCCATATCTACTCAAGTCATCAGTGAGGGTGAGAACATAACGATAGCCACCGCGAGCCTCAACACTCATTGGACCGCACACATCAGTATGTATGATTTCCAATAAGTTGGTTGCTCGCTCCATTGTTCCTGAGAACGGAGTCTTGGTCATTTTACCCATGAGGCATGGTTCGCACGTGTCAAATGATTCGTAATCAAGAGACTCTAAAAGTCCATCTGCATGGAGCTTCTTCATACGTTCGACACCTATGTGATCAAGGCGACAGTGCCACAAGTATGTGGGACTATCATTATCAACCTTACATCTTTTGGTACTAACACTATGAATATGTGTAGCATTACGCTCGAGATTCATTAAGAATAAACCATTCACCATCGGAGCATGACCATAAAACATATCTCTCATATAAATAGAACAACCATTATTCTCGGATTTAAATGAGTAGCCATCTCGTATTAAACGAGATCCTGATACAATGTTCATGCTCAAACTTGGCACTAAATAACAATTATTGAGGTTCAAAACTAATCCCGTAGGTAAATGTAGAGGTAGCGTGCCGACGGCGATCACATCGACCTTGGAACCATTCCCGACGCGCATCGTCACCTCGTCCTTCGCCAGTCTCCGCTTATTCCGCAGCTCCTGCTTTGAGTTACAAATGTGAGCAACTGCACCGGTATCAAATACCTAGGAGCTACTACGAGTACCGGTAAGGTACACATCAATTACATGTATATCACATATACCTTTCGTTTTGCCGGCCTTCTTGTCCGCTAAGTATTTGGGGCAGTTCCGCTTCCAGTGACCACTTTCCTTGCAATAAAAGCACTCAGTCTCGGGCTTGGGTCTATTCTTTGGCTTCTTCCCGGCAGCTTGCTTGCCGGGCGCGGCAACTCCCTTGCCTTCCTTCTTGAAGTTCTTCTTACCCTTGCCTTTCTTGAACTTAGTGGTTTTATTCACCATCAACACTTGATGTTCCTTTTTTATTTCTACCTCTGCTGATTTCAGCATTGCAAATACTTCAGGAATGGTCTTTTCCATCCCCTGCATATTGAAGTTCATCACAAAGCTCTTGTAGCTCGGTGGAAGCGACTGAAGGATTCTGTCAATGACCGCGTCATCCAGGAGATTAACTCCCAGCTGAGTCAAGCGGTTATGTAACCCTGACATAGTGAGTATGTGCTCACTGACAGAACTATTTTCCTCCATCTTACAGCTGAAGAACTTGTCGGAGACTTCATATCTCTCGACCCGGGCATGAGCTTGAAAAACCATTTTCAGCTCTTCGAACATCTCATATGCTCCGTGTCTCTCAAAACGCTTTTGGAGCCCCGGCTCTAAGCTGTAAAGCATGCCGCACTGAACGAGGGGGTAATCATCGGTACGTGTCTACCAAGCGTTCATAACGTCTTGTTCCGCAGGGAGAACAGGTACGTCACCTAGCGGTGCTTCTAGGACATAATCTTTCTTTGCAGCTATGAGGATGATCCTCAGGTTTCGGACCCAGTCTGTATAATTGCTGCCATCGTCTTTCAGCTTTTCTCTAGGAACGCGTTGAAGTTGAGGACAACGTTGGCCATTTGATCTACAAGACATATTGTAAATATTTTAGACTAAGTTCATAATAATTAAGTTCATCTATTTAATGAACTCCCACTCAGATAGACATCCCTCCAGTCATCTAAGTATAACATGATCCGAGTTAACTAGGCCGTGTCCGATCATCACGTGAGACGGACTAGTCAACATCGGTGAACATCTTCATGTTGATCGTATCTTCTATACGACTCATGCTCGACCTTTCGGTCTTCTGTGTTCCGAGGCCATGTCTGTACATGCTAGGCTCGTCAAGTCAACCTAAGTGTTTGCATGTGTAAATCTGTCTTACACCCGTTGTATGTTAACGTTGGAATCTATCACACCCAATCATCACCTGGTGCTTCGAAACAACGTGTCGCAATGGTGCACAGTTAGGGGGAACACTTTCTTGAAATTATTATGAGGGATGATCTTATTTACTACCATCGTTCTAAGTAAACAAGATGCAAAAACATGATAAACATCACATGCAATCAAATAATAATAGTGACATGATATGGCCAATATCACATAGCTCCTTGGATCTCCATCTTCGGGCTCCATGATCATCTTGTCACCGGCATGACACCATGATCTCCATCATCATGATCTCCATCATCGTGTCTCCATGAAGTTGCTCGCCAACTATTACTTCTACTACTATGGCTAACACGTTTAGCAATAAAGTAAAGTAATTTACATGGCGTTTCTCAATGACACACAGGTCATACAAAAATAAAGACAACTCCTATGGCTCCTGCCGGTTGTCATACTCATCAACATGCAAGTCGTGATTCCTATTACAATAGCATGAACATCTCATACATCACATATATATCATTCATCATTCATCACAACTTTGGCCATATCACATCACAAAACACTTGCTGCAAAAACAAGTTAGACGTCCTCTAATTGTTGTTGCAAGTTTTACGTGGCTGCAATAGGGTTCTAGCAAGAATGGTTTCTTACCTACGTGAAAGCCACAATGTGATTTGTCAATTTCTATTTACCCTTCATAAGGAGCCTTTTCATCGAATCCGCTCCAACTAAAGTGGGAGAGACAGACACCCGTTAGCCACCTTATGCAACTAGTGCATGTCAGTCGGTGGAACCGGTC
This sequence comes from Triticum urartu, assembly GCF_003073215.2. Taxonomy (NCBI): domain Eukaryota; kingdom Viridiplantae; phylum Streptophyta; class Magnoliopsida; order Poales; family Poaceae; genus Triticum; species Triticum urartu. Next base: position 223,428,763 of record NC_053022.1, read on the forward strand.
TCACGTAAGCGTACGTGTAAGGTTGGTCCGGGCCGCTTCATCCCACAATACTGATGAAGCAAAATAAGACTAGTAGAGGCAAGAAAGTTGACAACATCTACGCCCACAACAAATTGTGTTCTACTCGTGCAAAGAGAACTACGCATAGACCTAGCTCATGATGCCACTGTTGGGGAACGTTGCAGAAAACAAAAATTTTCCTACGGTTTCACCAAGATCCATCTATGAGTTCATCTAGCAACGAGTGATCGGATTTCATCTACATACCTTTGTAGATCACGCGCGGAAGCGTTCAAAGAACGGGGATGAGGAGGTCGTACTCGACGTGATCCAAATCACCGGAGATCCTAGCGCCGAACGGACGGCACCTCCGCGTTCAACACACGTACGGTCAGCATGACGTCTCCTCCTTCTTGATCCAGCAAGGGGGGAAGGAGAGGTTGATGAAGATCCAGCAGCACGACGGCGTGGTGGTGGATGCAGGGGTCACCGCAGCAGGGCTTCGCCGTTCTACTTCGAGAGGGAGAGGTGTAGCAGGGGAGAGGGAGGCACCAAGACTCAAGGGTGCGGCTGCCCCCTCCCTCCCCCCCCTTTATATAGGCCCCCTAGGGGTTGCGCCGGCCCTAGGAGATGGGATCTCCTAGGGGGCGGCGGCCAAGGGGTGGAGTGCCCCCCAAGCCAGGTGGGGCGCCCCCCCACCCTAGGGTTCCCAACCCTAGGCGCATGGGGTGGGCCAAGGGGGTGCACCAGCCCACTATGGGCTGGTTCCCCTCCCCACTTTAGCCCATGGGGCCCTCCGGGATGGGTGGCCCCACCCGGTGGACCCTCGGGAACCTTCCGGTGGTCCCGGTACAATACCGGTGACCCCCAAAACTCCCCCGATGGCCGAAACTGCACTTCCTATATATAATTCTTCACCTCCGGACCATTCCGGAACTCCTCGTGACATCCGGGATCTCATCCGGGACTCCGAACAACTTTCGGGTTACTGCATATTCAGATCTCTACAACCCTAGCGTCATTGAACCTTAAGTGTGTAGACCCTACGGGTTCGGGAGACATGTAGACATGACTGAGATGGCTCTCCGGTCAATAACCAACATCGGGATCTGGATTCCCATGTTGGCTCCCACATGCTCCTCGATGATCTCATCGGATGAACCACGATGTCGAGGATTCAAGCAACCCCGTATACAATTCCCTTTGTCAATCGGTATGTTACTTGCCCGAGATTCGATCGTCAGTATCCCAATACCTCGTTCAATCTCGTTACCGGAAAGTCACTTTACTCGTACCGTAATGCATGATCCCGTGACCAGACACTTGGTCACTTTGATCTCATTATGATGATGCATTACCGAGTGGGCCCAGAGATACCTCTCCGTTATACGGAGTGACAAATCCCAGTCCTGATCCGTGTCAACCCAACAGACACTTACTCAAAACATTTTTATAGACACAACTCGGCCGCTAAAAGCAGTCAAGCAATGGGGCTCCTAAGGTCGGGGAAGGCTCTGATTACCAACTTGTAACACCCTCGATGCGACTATAGCTCCCACGTGTCGAGGCACGACTTAGAGACATAATCGCATTGAAGGCATATGTCGCAAGTTAGGCAATCTTCACAACATCCCATGTAATATAATTAATAACGGGGAGATAACATAGTTGGCTTACACTTGCCACGTCAATCAAGGTACATAAATAGCATTACATCAACCAAACACTCATGGCCCGACTACGGCACCAAAATAAAAGATAACCGAACAAGCGACACGGTCCCGATCACCCCCAACTGGGCACCACTACTGATCATCAGGAAAGGAAACATAGTATCATTGAGAGTCCTCGTCGAACTCCCACTTGAGCTCCAGCGCGTCACCTGGAGCGAAATCAGCAAGCCCTTCATCTGGTGTAATAGTAACCTGTGAGCCACAGGGACTCAGCAATCTCGCACCCTCGCGATCAAGACTATTTAAGCTTAAAAGGCAAGGTAAGGTAAATACGTGGAGCTGCAGCAAGCGACTAGCATATGTGGTGGCTATCCTGTTCGCAAAAGAGAGCGAGAAGAGGAGGCAAAGCGTGAGCGCATAACTAAAGAGGGCAAACCTGCGGCAAGCATTACTCCAACACCGTGTCCACTTCCCGGACTCCGCCGAGAAGAGGCCATCACGGTAACTCACACTGTTGATTCATTTTAATTAAGTTAAGGTTCAAGTTATCTACAACCGGACATTAACAAATTCCCATCTGCCCATAACCGCGGGCACGGCTTTCGAAAGTTCAAAACCCTGCAGGGGAGTCCCAATTTAGCCCATGACAAGCTCTCACGGTCAAGGAAGGAATAGACCTCCTCCCGAGACGTTCCGATCAGACTCGGTATCCCAGTTCTTCAAGACACTTCGATAGGTTAAAACAAAGCCAGCAACACCGCCCGAATGTGCCGACAAATCCCGATAGGAGCTGCACATATCTCGTTCTCAGGGCACAATCGGATAAGCAATCCGTACAACTAAAACCAGCCCTCGAGTTTCCCCGAGGTGGCGCTGCAAGGGGCTCTAGGTTGGACCAACACTCAGAGGAGCACTGGCCCGGGGGGGTTTAAATAAGATGACCCTCGGGCTCCGGAAACCCAAGGGAAAAAGAGGCTAGCTGGAAAATGGTAAAACCAAGGTTGGGCATTGCGGGAAAAGCTTTAATCAAGGCGAACTATCAAGGGGTTCCCATTATAACCCAACCGCGTAAGGAACGCAAAATCTGGGAACATAACACCGATATGACGGAAACTAGGGCGGCAAGAGTGGAACAAAACACTAGGCGAGAGGCCGAGCCTTCCACCCTTGACCAAGTATATAGATGCATTAATATAACATGGCAATATAATGATATCCCAACAGGTAAAATAATGTTCCAACAAGGAACGGTCTACAATCTTCACCTGCAACTAGCAACGCTATAAGAGGGGCTGAGCAAAGCGGTAACATAGCCAATCAACGGTTTGCTAGGACATGGTGGGTTAGAGGTTTGACATGGCAATATGGGAGGCTTGAAAGCAAGTGGTAGGCATCGTAGCATTGGCATAGCAAAAGAGCGAGCATCTGGCAAAGCAAAGATAGTAGTGATTTCGAGGGTATGATCATCTTGCCTGCAAAGTTGTCAGAGTTGACTGGATCCTCGAAAGCAAACTCAACGGGCTCCTCGTTAGCGAACTCGTCTCCCGGCTCTACCCAAACAAGACAAACAAGCAAACGGAACACAATCAACCACGTGCAAAGCTCAAACAATATGATGCAAAAATGATATGCTATGCGGGATGCGATGCGGGATGCATATGCAAGATGTGACAGGGAATGCAAGAACCTGGCCTCAACATGGAAAACCAAGTGTGCCACTGGAAAGATGAGATGAAATCGCTTGAAAACGATATAAAGAACGCCAGAATCGGAGTTATGGTTTGGAAATGGCAAGCGATTCAAATATGGCCACGTTCTGCGATTTACAGCAAGTAGCCATCTAAATGCAACAAGATGAACATACTAAAGCACCCAAACATGACAACAAAATACATGGCAGGGATGCATTCAAGATTCTTAACAAAAGTCTAGCACTGAGCTACGGCCAATTCATCCATTAACAGGTTCAAACAAGCATGGCAAAAATGCATATGGTAAACAGATTTCAGACTTAGTGAAATTAACACTTGTCTGGAATTTCAGATCAGGTAGCACTCTTTGGAGCATGAAAACTACATGCTACAGGACCTGAACATGGCAAAGTAAAGCATGGCATGGAGCTACTCAAAGAGCTTAACAAAAGTCCCTTAGTGACCTTGAGCCAAAAGGGATCAGAAAATACAATTGCAAGCATGTGAACATGGCAAAAACGTAATCAGTTCTCAGACTTGGTGAAAACTGGAGCATGCTGAAAACAGATATCAAGTAGGCATGTTTACGAGCTCGATGCACTCACTA
>NC_053022.1:223433733-223443774 GCF_003073215.2 Triticum urartu
TAGCCCATCACAAGCTCTCACGGCCAACGAAGGATATTCCTTCTCCCAAGATAAACCGATCAGACTCGGCATCCCGGTTACAAGACATCCTTGACAAAGGTAAAACAAGTCCAGCAAGACCACCCGCTGTGCCGACAAATCCCGATAGGAGCTGCACATATCTCGTTCTTAGGGCACACCAGATAAGCTAAGCGTACGGGAGCCAACGTAACCCAAGTTGCCAAGGGATGGCCCCGCACGGTGCTCTGGGTTGGACCAACACTTAGACAAACACTAGGCTGGGGGTTTAAAATAAAGATGACCCTTGAGTCCGCGAAACCCAAGGGAAAAAGGCTAGGTGGCGAATGGTAAAACCAAGGTCGGGCCTTGCTGGAGGAGTTTTATTCAAGGCGAACTGTCAAGGGGGTCCCATTATAACCCAACCGTGTAAGGAACGCAAAATCCGGGAACATAACACCGATATGACGGAAACTAGGGAGGCAAGAGTGGAACAAAACACCAGGCATAAGGCCCAGCCTTCCACCCTTTACCAAGTATATAGGTGCATTAAGATAAACAAGATAATATTGTGATATCCCGACAATAAACAATGTTCCAACAAGGAACGTCTCCAATCTTCACCTGCAACTAGCAACGCTATAAGAGGGGCTGAGCAAAGCGGTAACATAGCCAAACAACGGTTTGCTAGGACATGGTGGGTTAGAGGTTTGACATGGCAATTTGGGAGGCATGATAATCAAGTGGTAGGCATCGTAGCATAGGCATAGCAAAAGAGCGAGCATCTAGCAAGCAAAGATAGAAGTGATCTCAAGGGTATGGTCATCTTGCCTGCAAAGTTGTCAGAGTTGACTTGATCCTCGTAAGCGAACTTAACGGGCTCCTCGTTCACGAACTCGTCTGCTGGCTCTACCCAAACAAGAACAACAAGCAAACGGAACACAATCAACCACGTGCAATGCTCAAACAACATGATGCAAACATGGTATGATATGCGGGATGCGGTATGTGATGCATATGCAAGATTTGGCAAGGAATGATTGAACCTGGCCTCAACTTGGAAATCCAAGAGTGCCACTGGAATGGTGAGGTGATTTCGGTTGAAATAGATATAAAGATCACCGGAATCGGATGCACGGTTTGAAAATGGCAAGCAAAACAAATATGGCACTGGTCTGCGATAATCAGCAAGTAACCATCTAAATGCAATAAGATAAATATGATACAGCACTCAAACATGACAACCAAATACATGGAAGGGATCCACTCATGATGCTTGAAAAAAGATGAACACTAAGATACGGCTAATTCATCCACTAACAGGTTCAAACAAGCATGGCAAAAGAGCAAATGATAACAGGTTTCAGACTTGGTGAAATTAACACAAGTCTGGAATTTATCATCAGGAAGCACACTTTAGAGCATGAAAACTACATGCTACAGGAACTTAACATGGCAAATAAAGGCATGGCATGAAGCTACTCAAAGCACTTAACAAAAGTCCCTTAGTGACCTTGAGCCAAAAGGTATCAGAAAATACAATTGCAAGCATGTGAACTTGACAAAAACATAAACAGATTCAGACTTGGTGAAAAACTGGAGCATGCAAATCAGTCAACGAGTAGGCATGTTTACAAGCTCGATGCACTCACTACAGAGCATGGCATGACAAACTAAGCATACACCCATCAAGAAGACATGTCATAGGAGCTAGACATGGCAAGAACAACATCATAGCATGCACAGATCAATAGCAACATCCTCGGCAAAATCGCTAAACATGTCAACAATCTGCCAGGACTATTTTATAGCAAAAGTAGAGCTCGATTGACTCAAGCTAGGGTGCTCCATAATTGCAAACAAAGACATAGATGGAAATAGAACCACAATATTAACAAAACATCCTTACTGATCATCCTCAAAAGAGGCACGGATCACTAGGAAACAACATGAACATATGGCATAACAACAAAAACAGGACAAGGACTTAGTGAAATTCTAAGTCCCTGAAATCAGCATCAACGATTACGCTACTTTGCATGCTTGTGCTAGTCACCACAAATATCAAAAAAAAAATGCATGGCATACACCTCTGTAAAGATGACATGGAATTCTACAAAACACATGTAGAGCTCAGGATCATAGCATGCACACATAAATCATGGCAAAAATGACAAAAGGCCATTTGCTGAAACAGATCTGACAAATTCATCACATAGCCCTCTTCCAACAGCATCTCGGGCATCAAGATGAGCTCAAATAAAAGTGATGTAATGAGATGAAATGATGTACTCATCGACGCACGCATCGGAGCTACGGATGCAGAGTTATGGCATGGTAAAGTATGCAAATTACCTAGGGTTTGGGGGAAAAAGTCAACCGTCTCAAGATCCAGATCTGGTCGGGCGCGTATCCCGAGGTTCACCGGAGCACACTGTAGCAGTGCATGTCGCTCAAGGTTCATCGGAGGTTGGAGTCGCCGGAGATGGAGGTTGCCGCGGGGAGGAGAGGCCCGGCGGCGCCGGCGTTGAGCGGGGCCGGCACCGGGCGCGGCGCCGGCGCGGCGAGGTGGCCGCGGACGCGGCGGCCGGTCGGCGGCGAGGGCGGCGGCCGGTCGGCGTCGGGTGGTGTCGGTCGCCGGCGATGATGGCGTGCGGCAGCGCGGCGGAGGGAGCGGCGCCGGGCGGAGGGAAGAAGCGGGCGCGGGCGGCGGAGCTCCTTCGGGCCGCGGGGGCCTTCCTCAGGCCCCCGGTTGGCTGGGTGCGGCGGCACGGGGCGTGTCCGGCGGGAGCAGACACGTCCGGCGGCGGAGGAGACGAAATTTTAGGGTTAGGGTGGTTTTGGATCCAGAATTTTCGGGAGGGGTCTATATATAGAGGTAGGAGGAGCTAGGAAGCTCCAAATGAGGTGCGGTTTGCGGCCACGCGATCGTGATCGAACGCTCTAGATGATGGAGATGGTTTAAGTGAGTTTTGGGCCACTTTGGAAGGGTTTTGGGCTGCAACACACACGAGGCCTTCTTGGTCCCTCGGTTAACCGTTGGAGTATCAAACAAAGTCCAAATGGTACGAAACTTGACAGGCGGTCTACCGGTATTAAACCAAGGCCGCATGACAAGTCTCGGTCCAATCCGGAAATGTTTAACCCCCCACAAACGAAAAGAGGTAGAAAGGATCACCGGAGGACATAGGAGCGCCGGAATGCACAACGGACAACGAGGAAAATGCTCGGATGCATGACACGAACACGTATGCAAATGCAATCAGCATGATGACGTTATATGAGATGCATGACAAAGACAACAACACATGAAGACAAAAACCCGACAATGAGGAAATAAAATAACTTAGGCCGGAAACGGCAAGAGTTGTAGTACAGATAAGGTAAATTACATCTGGGGTGTTACAACACTCCACCACTACGAAAGGATCTCGTCCCGAGATCTAGGACTGGAAAAACGCCGGGTACTCAGAACGAAGGTGATCCTCGCATTCCCAGGTGGCTTCACGGTCGGAATGGTGTGACCACTTGACTTTGAGGAATTTGATTGACTTGTTGCGAGTCTTGCGCTCAGTCTCTTCAAGATAGCAACGGGGTGCTCACGATAAGAAAGGTCTTCTTGGAGATCAATGTCCTCGAAGTTGACGGTGAGTTCAGGGGTCTTGAAGCACTTGCGGAGCTGAGAGACATGAAACACGTCATGCACATTTGCAAAGTTGGAGGGAAGCTCGAGTTGATAGGCGAGATCGCCTCTCTTGTTGACGATCTTGAAAGGACCCACGTGTCTAGGGGCAAGCTTCCCTTTGATACCGAAGCGACGAGTACCTTTCATTGGAGAGACGCGGAGGTAAACATGGTCTCCGATCTCAAAAGCCAAATCACGGTGCTTACTATCATAGTAGCTCTTCTAGCGCGATTGCGCTGCTTTGAGGTTATCACGAATGACTTTGCACATCTCTTCTGCCTTTGTGATCAAGTCATTGCCAAGAAGTTGATGTTCACCAGTCTCTGACCAGTTAAGAGGAGTATGGCACTTCCTGCCATAGAGAATTTCAAATGGGGCCTTGCCCGAACTCGCTTGAAAGCTGTTGTTGTAGGAAAACTCGGCATATGGAAGACAATCTTCCACTTCATACCAAAAGAGATAACGCAAGCCCTGAGCATATCTTCAAGAATCTGATTGACACGCTCGAGTTGGCCGCTAGTTTGGGGATGAAAAGCTGTGCTGAAACAAATGTTGGTGCCCATGGCCTTCTGAAAAGAATCCCAAAACTTGGAGGTGAAGATGCTGCCACGATCTGAAGATATCAACTGTGGAATGCCGTGCAGAGAGACAATCTGAGAGGTATAAAGCTCCGCCAATTGAGCTGAAGTGATAGACTCTTTGATAGGCAGAAAGTGAGAGTTTGTCGATGACAACGAAGATAGCATCATTGCCACGCTTGGACTTTGGAAATCCAGTCACGAAGTCCATCTCAATGTGGTCAAACTTCCATTCTAGAATGGCAAGAGGTTAGAGGAGACCAGCTGGTCGTTGGTGTTCTGCCTTCACTCTTATGCAGACATCACATTCATTCATGAACTGAGCAATCTCAAGCTTCATTCTAGTCCACCAATACGCCTGCGTTCAGGTCCTGGTACATCTTTGTACTTCCAGGGTGGATGGAGAGGACTGAATTGTGAGCCTCGTTCATAATGACTTTACGAAGGTCAGCTTTAGGCACAACAATGCGATCCTCAAAGAAGAGACTATCCTTGTCATCAAGGCGATAGCACTTGTACTTGGATTGACTCTTGGCAATCCCAATCTTCACCTTCTTCACCATAGCATCAAGAAGTTGAGCCTCGCGAATCTGATCTTACAAAGTAGGAGAGACTTGGAGGTTGGTGAGGAAACCTTGAGGAACAACTTGCAGATTGAGTTTGCGGAAAGCTTCACAAAGCTCGGGTTGGTAAGGCTTGAGAATCAGACTATTGCAATAAGCCTTCCTGCTCAATGCGTCAGCAATTACATTGGCCTTGCCTGGAGTATATTCGATGCTCGGATTATACTCTTGAATCATTTCGACCCAACGAGTCTGCCTGAGGTTGAGATTAGGCTGAGTGAAGATGTACTTGAGACTCTTGTGGTTAGTGAATATATCCACTTTCCTTCCCAATAAGAGATGTCTCCAAGTCAAAAGAGCATGCACAACTGCCGCCAACTCGAGGTCATGAGTGGGGTAGTTCTTCTCGTTGGGCTTCAACTGGCGGGAGGTATAGGCCACAACTTTATTCTCTTGCATCAACACTTCACCAAGACCTTGAAGAGAGGCATCACAGAAGACCTCGAACGGTTTGGATTCATCAGGAGGAGTCAGAACTAGAGCAGTGATTAATTTCTCTTTTAGGGTGTTGAAAGCGATGTCACATTCAGGAGACCAAACGTACTTGACGTGCTTCTGGAGAAGGTTTGAAAGAGGCTTTGCGATCTTTGAAAAGTTCTCAACAAACCTTCCACAATAGCTTGCGAGACCAATTAAGCTGCGGAGTTGCTTCACGTTCTGAGGTGGTTCCCAATTCACAATTGCAGACACCTTCTCAGGATTCACGGCAATGCCCTTGGCAGAGATGATATGCCCAAGGTAGAGAACTTCATCGAGCCAAAAGTCGCACTTTGAAAACTTGGCATAGAACTGATGTTCTCTGAGCTTATCTAGCACCAAACGCAAGTGCTTGGCATGATCTTCCTTGTTCTTGGAAAAGACCAAAATTTCATCGAGGTAGACCAAGACGAAGTCATTTGTGTAGGGGTTGAAGATGAAGTTCATCATGCGAGAGAATGTCGGAGGAGCGTTGACGAGACCAAAAGACATGACAGTGTATTCATATGAACCATAGCTTGTTCTGAATGCTGTCTTGGGGATATCTTGCTCGCGAATTCGAATCTGGTGATAGCCCATACGGATATCAAGCTTGGAGAATACTTGAGCACCTTTGAGTTGTTCAAACAGCTCGTTGATGTTGGGAAGTGGGTACTTGTTCTTTATAGTCTTCTTGTTCAATGGACGGTAGTCAACACAAAGTCGGTCTGTTCCATCCTTCTTCTTCACAAAAAGAACTCCACAACCCCACGGAGAAGAACTAGGTCGGATGAGACCCATACGCTCTTGAATATCAAGTTGCTTCTTCATCTCCTTCAACTCTTCAGGTCCAAGCTTGTAAGGACGTTTGCAAACAGGTTCCATATCAGGCTCAAGATCGATAACGAATTCAACTGGCCGGTGCCGAGGCATTACTGGAAGCTCTTCTAGAAAGACATCTTGATATTCGCAAACGACTAGAATTTGAGAGATGGCATCCAGTTCACCCTTCTCATTGAGAGAAAATAGATGGATGGTATCGTCATTAGCGGCAAAGACAATTACATCCTCAGACGAATGAGTCAATTGAATCTTCCTGGCAGCACAATCAAGTTGAGCCTTGTGCTTAGAAAGCCAGTCCATTCCCAGAATAAGATCAATATCCGAGTTACCAAGGACCATTGGAGAAGCCAGAAACTTGAAGTCACCCATCATGATAGAAACATTCGGGACTATTGAAGTAGCCCTCATAGACTTAGCCGGAGAAACCACTCCGATAGGTTTAACCAACATTTGCGAAACGAAGTCATGCTTGGAAAAAATGATCTTGACATGAAACAATGCGATGCACCAGTGTCAAAAAGAAATTTTGTAGGAGTAGAGTTTACTGGAAAGTTACCCATGATGACATCTGACGAGTCCTCTGCCTGAGCTGAATTCAACAAGTTGACCTTGGCGTGCTTGGGGTTATGCTTGACCACTGCGGTACTTGCAGATCTCACAGGAGGAGGAGGAGGGAGACGCCTCTGATTGAAGCATTTGTTGGCATAGTGACCCTTCTGTTGGCACTTGTTGCACGTGACCTCCGAGAGCAGACGGTGATACGGAGCACTTGATCTTGGAGCTTGAGACGAAGTCTTGTTCTGAAAGCCTTTGCTCTTCTGCTGATAAGGCTGATGGAACGGAGGAGGAGGAAGCCAATACTTCAACTGCTTAGCCACTTGAGTTGAGGAAGAAGGAGTTGCATCTCTGACGCGCTTCTTGGAAGCATCGCACTTCAGGTTGGCAGCCTCTTGCTTCATTGCCATGTTGTAAAACTCATCGTACTTCTTGGGCTCAAAGAGGACGAGAGCAAGCTGGAGTTCTTCTCTGAGACCACCCCTGAACTTGTATATCATTCTCTTCTCATCAGGGACGTCCTGCTTGGCGAAACGGGCGAGCTTTTGGAACATGATGTTGTACTGGTAAACAGACATAGTGCCTTGCTTCAGGTTGCGGAATTCCTCACGCTTGCTTTCAACAACACTCTGAGGAATATGATGAGCTTTGATGTCTTGACGGAATTCATCCCAGGTAATCGCACGGCCTCCTCTGGAATCTTTGTACTGCTGAAACCATTTTGCAGCTTGGTCTTTGAGTTGGAACGACGCGAACTTGACAAAGTCCTTAGGCCTGACGTTACTGCACTCGAAATGCTTGCATATGTCCACAAGCCAATCATCAGCGTCTGTTGCCTCAACACAATTGCTGAAGGTCTTTGGCTGGTTAGCGAGGAACTGGCTGAGTGTAGTGAACTGATTCTGATTGTTGCCATGGCCCTGGTTCCCTTGGTTGCGCTCTTGAAGAAGTTGCATGATCAGCTGCGTGTTTGCATTGGTAGCGGCCATCACAGCTTGCCATGCCTCCGGAGGTGGAGGTGGTGGTGGCGGATCAGGATTCGGAGTCGTGCGCGTTGGAGGAGCCATCCTGAAGAGGTTGACATCCGTTAGCATCTTGACAGACAAATATTGAAGATGAATCAAACGGGTTGAAATTGCAACATAAAGTCTTCACATCCGAACAAAATGAACAAATGCATTCCAATTGAAATGGTCACATTTCCATAAATTGAGAAGCCACTTAGAATTGAGGTAGAAGAAAAACAACAAGGTATGGACAAGAATGAATACTTGGTGAGGATTACCCAATCCCAAACCAATATCCGCGGAAGAAGAACTAGAGCTACAAGAATTCCCACCTATGAAACTCCCGAACCTTTCCGGTTATGCAATCAGGTGTTGGGGATACAGGGGAAGCATAATATCTCACCCAAATCTAGCAAATCCTACATCCAGCTGTATCCATCATTCAACACATAACCGAGAAACCTTCGGAAATCGTCTACCTCAACCTTCGAAAAGAATCCGTTATACAAGTTATGGCAATACTCCCGAACTCCCGCCCTAGTACTAGGTGGCGTCGAGGTTATCTCACCAACAACTACATAAAAGAGATTTTCGATGTCGGCGAAACTCAGGTATTCCAGATCTCAACGATAAAATTGTGACGACAACACCTCGGAGCTCAACTCCCCGGGAAACTGCCACAACCCCTAAATGACAGGAGGCACCAAGAACAATGTTCTCGTCACAAATCGATCGGAACGATTCCAAGATACCCGCGTGATCCTAAAATATTTTTTAGTGAAATCTGAGAAGAGAAGAGTCAAAACTCTACGTCAGGATGCCTCACCAGAGCGATGAAGGGACTGGGGAGTAAAAAGAATTCCTAACTCTCCGATATATATAATCCTAAATGACTCAAATCATTTTTCTAGACTCAACAACGCCAACGATTCGATCAAGCAGGGGGCTCCTAAGGTCGGGGAAGGCTCTGATTACCAACTTGTAACGCCCTCGATGCGGCTATATCTCCTACGTGTCGAAGCACGACTTAGAGGCATAACCGCATTGAAAGCAATGTCGCAAGTAAGGTAATCTTCACAACAACCCATGTAAATAGATAAAGGGGAAAGGATACATAGTTAGCTTACACTCGCCACGTCACACAAATACATGAATAACATTACAATCATCCAATACACTCATGGTCTGACTACGGTACCAAAATAAAGATCAACCCCCACATGCGACAAAGTCCCCGATCGCCCAACTGGGCACCACTACTGATCATCTGGGAAAGACACATAGTAACGGCGAGAGTCTTCATCGAACTCCCACTTGAGCTCGGTCATGTCATCTGGAACGGTATCATCAGTCCCTGCATCTGGTTTTGGAAGTAAACTGTGAGTCACGGGGACTCAGCAATCTCACACCCTTGCAATCAAGACTATTTAAGCTCATAGGTAAGACAAGGTATGATGTGGACCTGCAGCAAGCGACTAGCATATATGGTGGCTAACATACGCAAATGAGAGCGAGAAGAGAAGGCAAAAGCACGGATGAACAACTATGATCAAGAAGTGATCCTAGAACAACCTACGTCAAGCATTACCCCAACACCGTGTTCACTTCCCGGACTCCGCCGAGAAGAGACCATCACGGTTACACACGCGGTTGGTTCATTTTAATTAAGTTAAGTTTCAGGTAATCTACAATCGGACATTAACAAATTCCCATCTGCCCATAACCGCGGGCACGGCTTTCAAAAGTTCAAATCCCTGCAGGGGAGTCCCAACTTAGCCCATCACAAGCTCTCACGGCCAACGAAGGATATTCCTTCTCCCAAGATAAACCGATCAGACTCGGCATCCCGGTTACAAGACATCCTTGACAAAGGTAAAACAAGTCCAGCAAGACCACCCGCTGTGCCGACAAATCCCGATAGGAGCTGCACATATCTCGTTCTTAGGGCACACCAGATAAGCTAAGCGTACGGGAGCCAACGTAACCCAAGTTGCCAAGGGATGGCCCCGCACGGTGCTCTGGGTTGGACCAACACTTAGACAAACACTAGGCTGGGGGTTTAAAATAAAGATGACCCTTGAGTCCGCGAAACCCAAGGGAAAAAGGCTAGGTGGCGAATGGTAAAACCAAGGTCGGGCCTTGCTGGAGGAGTTTTATTCAAGGCGAACTGTCAAGGGGGTCCCATTATAACCCAACCGTGTAAGGAACGCAAAATCCGGGAACATAACACCGATATGACGGAAACTAGGGAGGCAAGAGTGGAACAAAACACCAGGCATAAGGCCCAGCCTTCCACC
>NC_053022.1:223444774-223474745 GCF_003073215.2 Triticum urartu
GATATGCAAATGAAGAAAGATGTGGATAATGATATTGTTAAATTGAAGCTATTTCTGTTTTCGCTTAGAGATAGTGCTAAAACATGATTTTCGTCTTTTCCTAAAAATAGTATCGATTCTTGGAATGTGGCACCCCGGCTCAGAGAAAACTGGAACGCCCCGTATTCCAGCCCAGAGATCGAGGTGAAGTCTTCTGGAATACGGCATAGCTTAGCATAAAACAAACCAGCTCTCTTATTACTACCTGAATATGATTACAAGGTCTCCGATATTACAATGAATAACATCGGCACGGCGACACTACGCCATCCTCAATTGCTCTATGCAAGCAGCACAATACTTGAAGCAGCGGAACAACTACTGGCAGCGGAACAACGAACGACGATGATGGACTCCAATCCCCAGGGACTCTGGCTGGAACGTTTATCCTAGCTCGCAAATACAGGAACAACACCAAACAAGCAAGTAATGCAGAAACGACCTGCAAGCTGGCATGACACGCCAGGTCAGTACATTGAATGTACTTGCAAGCTCACAATAACTAGAAGCATTCAAGACAAACAACAGCATGGCAATTACAGGTTAAGCAGGAATTGATATGAGATCATCAGAATAACATGGCATTAACAACATGACATCCAAAGTAATACTTCCAAAATAATACCAGATACCATCATGAATAATCATAATAGTCACTAAGAATGCAAAGGCAATATGAACCTGATACAGCTAGAACAATATGAGCATAGCATGAACATATAAATCTGACGATACTGGCATGCAACATGATGACACTATATGCACCAATTATTCTGCTCGAGTTATCTTGTAACCATCACGTGCATCACTTACCCACCTCAGACATTATACGATCATCTCAGGATCAAATCAAGCTTGGTACAAAAAATACCGTAGTAATCATTAAATAACCACAAGGAGCTTGATCTTTACCCATGATTCTCGCACAACATCACGAATATCCAACAACTCGTTATCCTCGATACCACAGTGATCATTCCGGCGATCACAACCATGACCAACACTTGGTCTCAAATCGTGATCCTTATAGCGATCATAACCACTTATCTCATCATCAAACTGGGGTTGTCATTAATCAAGTTATTATCAATACTGTTGACTCACGGTGGGACCGACACGAACTTGGCCCTTATCCGCGGGCGCGGCTATCAATAGTTTAATATACACTCTTCAGAGTTAGCACACTGCACCCACGCACGGAACTCACGGCCTCGCACTCCCATTCAGGTGGACCAACGGCGTTCCGACAAAACCGATCTATTGTCATGACACTCTCCCGGCCACTCCGACCCACTCCCAACTGGGCTAGTCCTGGGTGGCCCTGTGTCTACCAAAGACACCCCACCACCATCGTGGTCAAAATCCCTCACGGGGAAAACTTCCTCATGGGGACCGGATCCATAAAAACAACGTGCACACAAGGTTATGTCTTCTTACAGGGCCAGGGTACGCACGCCCATAACCTTCCCTCGTGGGAGGCACCAGCGAGATGCATGACAATAGACCCAGTTAGGACCCCCCATAAGGTACGCATGGTTGCACTGGTCAGTTTTGATCTGGCGGCACCATGACTCAGCCAACAGTTGTTCAAGTTCAATTAAATCCGGTTAAACTTGAATGCAATATTTTGAGCTATGATAAAATAACATGATGCAATTACAATGCATGAACATGATATCAACATAAGCCCGGGATGCAACATAACTGTCCATCATATCGACTATGAAATAATCTCCAACCGAACATCGCAAAATGACGAGCATAAATATTACATGTGCAACACTACTCATAGTATAACATAACATGACCACTAGCATCAACCATAAATAACATGCAAGAACTCATCAATAACATCACCGGGTTGCACTTAACCAACTAACAACAACAGAACAACACATATTAACAGTACTCGATAACCGACGTTAGTCATGCACCGAAGAACATGACCAACCAAACATGTACTACAATCAAGCATGGCAACATGAAAGTAATACTAGTAACTAGCAGGGCATGATAACCAGGTGCATACCAACCTAGCAATCATGTAAGCACAATCCCAGAAGCATTTCTGAAAAAACGATAACCATATATTAAACAAGCAATCATTTAATAAATATTCAAGTTGAAAACCATGGCTGCTGCATGACTATCATGCAAGTGGGTATTGCGGCTTGCCTGGGGTGACGGAGACTCTAGGGAGAAGTGCGGTGAAGCCGCGTAACGAAATGTCGGACGGTACGTACTCGGAGGGGGCTGATTAGAGGTAAGGGCAAAATGTTCATTTTCACTGTGAAACCCCCTAGTGAAAATGATACCAAAAGATAGAGCTCGACGATACGAAGAACTGACCGTTGGTTTCACCTCAATCGGAGTTACGGTTGCGGAGTTATGAGGTGTAGAAGATCAGGGACCAATCTGTGAATAAACTTCAGCAAACAGGCCCTCGGGAGAAAACTGAACGTACCTTCGGGCCGAATACGTTTTCTGAAAAGGGAAACATATTTTCAGCCGCAGAAGAAGAGAACACGCTTCCCTGAAGGGAAAACGTAGTTTGGATAAAAGAGGAGGGAAATATGCTTTCATAAAGTGAAAACGCATTTCAAGAAAACATCTCCACTTAAAAACAACTGGCCCGGGCTTGTGCCACTTACCGGTGGGGTCCACGGGCAGGGGGAGGGGCTGAGCGATTGTCGTCTTCCTCCTCTTGTGCCTCTGTTCCTCTCATGGAACAGAGTAGAGGGCAGGGGAGGGAAGCGGCGAGGGGGGCGGCCGGCCCAGGCCACCTCTGGCCAAGGGGAGGGCACGGGCGGCTACGGAGGGGCTTGCCGCGCCCATTTAGAGGGGAAACGGCCCTCGAGGTGGCGCGGGGAGGAGGGGAGGCCGCGGCGACGGAGGAGGACAAAAGCGGCGTGGGTTGTGGGGTTGCTGGCGATGCGGGCCGTCCCCGACGATGGAGAGGGGTTGGGGCGGCTCGTGGTGGAGAGGAGGAGCTTGTGGACGTGGAGGGGAGGCGAGAGGAAGCACGGGTTCGTCAGAAACAAGACGAACTCTGGCGAGGTCATGGTGGCCGAAGAAGAAAACGACGAGGAGAGGCACTCTCGTGGAGGAGGAGGAACGGGGAGAGGCTGGTGATGTGCGGAGGGGTTCGGGGGTCCTTGTATAGGCGCGGGGGAGGGCTCTAGAGCCTCACGGGCAAGCTCATGAGAAGCTCTAATGGAGGTCATCAGCCCGAGGCGGCACGGGCATGGCGTTTGTGAGGCATTTAAGGGGAACCACGACAAGGCATCGATGCAGGGCGATGCAGTCTATCACGGGGAAGCTCCAGGACATGAATTGAGGTCGAGACGAGGAGGGAGGAGATGAGCATAGTGGCCGGAACCAGCCAGAGCAAACCTGCAGCCATGACGCCAGCGTGATCACCGTGCGCACTGGCGCAAGTGGTGCTCTTTGGCATGGCCAACCATGTCCAGTGGATGGACCCTGGTGCCCTTAGTCCAACTGAAGAAATAAATCGGTCCAGGGGCAAAGAAGAGATTTGCACTTAGCTCCAAAAGTAATTCAGTAACAAGGAGTTTGTAACTTGCTGTGGTTAAACCAGCAGGGTAACAAGGTAAAGAGTTTGTCTGGCGATGATCACACAATAAGGTGATGCTGATCACCAAATATCAGACCAAGAGGAGGAGTTTAGATGGTGGTTGCAGTAGAAAGTGCAAAACTGGCTAAAATTTGGGATTTGGATAATGCACTCACAAACTTGATCTATGTGAGCTGAAATTTGGCAGAGAGGGGTTTTATGATGATATGAAGCTGCTGTAAAAATTTCATGCCATTTTGAAATACCAAAGTGGCACTTGCTTCACAAAGCTTTATTCTAGACAGAAACTTGGAAAATTACACAGGGTAATTGGATCAACCAATTGAGGTAAAACTTGTTTGGAGTAGTTGATATAGGTAGAAGCTTGTCCAGGTAAAGTTTCAGCTCAAATGAAGCAATATAAAATATGGTTGCTTCACAAACTAAAAATCTGACCAGAAACTAAGATTTGGAGCTGGGATCACATAGATGAGTTACATGAGCTCATATTTGGTGTATAGTCATTATTTGACCCTAGGAAGGACCCTGCAAAATAGAAACTCATTTGGATATGCCTAGAATATAGCTCCTTCACAAAGTTCCTTCCTGGACAGAAACTTTGGAAAATTGCTGAAAAATATTTACTAGGCAAATTGAGCTGAATTTTGGCATGAGCCAATGATATGGATAGGAAAATATGTCCAAGAAGTTTGGGGTCAATCAAGAAAATATAAATAGCACTTCCTTTGCAAAGTGCCATTTAGGGCAGAAATAGGAAAATAATTATTGGAGGATTATTTTTGAACATGGCAATGAAATATTTTGCCATATTTGAGGAAGATGTGACCCAAAAAATTTTATAGAATTATTGGGAATTTTAGGAGTGACAGAAATATAGGTTGCTTCACAACCTAGGGTTTTAAGGGTTATTCCTTTATCAGAAAAGGAATATTACCAACAAAAGAATTTTGGGTTAGGTCAAGGATGGAAATGAGATGATCTTGAGATGATGATGAGGGTGACAAGCCACTAGAAAACCTAGGAAGACATGATCTTCCCAAGTTTCAGACCCTCATAGCCATGGAAAAGCAAATCAAAACAAGAAATCACAGAAAATCAAAGGAGAAAGAGAAGGGCAAAAATCGAGGCTGTTACATGGAACAAGTGCAAAGATGCTTTTTATCTCTAAGTATTTTCCTCCCGCTAAGATCATATCCCTTAGAAACGATATTATGGATTTTAAGCAACTTGATCATGAGCATGTTGCACAAGCTTGGGAGAGGATGAAATTAATTATACGTAATTTGTAACACCCACGATGCGGCTATATCTCCCATGTGTCAGAGCACGACTTAGAGGCATAACCGCATAGTAGGCATGTCGCAAGAGGGGTAATCTTTACACATCCCATGTACTGAATAAGGGATAAAGAGTTGGCTTACAATCGCCACTTCACACAATACATAAATATAGCATTACATCATCCAGAATACAATCAAGGTCCGACTACGGAACCAAATAAAGAAAGACAACCCCAAATGCATAGATCCCCGATCGCCCCAACTGGGCTCCTCTACTGATTGTCCGGAAAGGAAACATAGTAACGTCCTGAATCCTCGTCGAACTCCCACTTGAGTTCGGTCGCGTCCCCTGCACTGGCATCATCGGCACCTGCATCTGGTTTTGGAAGTAATCTGTGAGTCACGGGGACTCAGCAATCTCACACCCTCGCGATCAAGACTATTTAAGCTTATGGGTAGGAAAAGGTAGTGAGGTGGAGCTGCAGCAAGCACTAGCATATATGGTGGCTAACTTACACAAATGAGAGCGAGAAGAGAAGCAAAGCACGGTCGAGAAGCTATAAAGATCAAGAAGTGATCCTGAAACTACTTACGTTCAAGCATAACACGAGACCGTGTTCTCTTCCCAGACTCCGCGAAAAGAGACCATCACGACTACACATGTGTTGATTCATTTTAATTAAGTTAAGTGTCAGGTTTTCTACAACCGGATATTAACAAATTCCCATCTGCCCATAACCGCGGGCACGGCTTTCAAAGTTCAAAACCCTGCAGGGGTGTCCCAACTTAGCCCATCACAAGCTCTCACGGTTCAACGAAGGATATTCCTTCTCCCAGGAAGACCCGATCAGACTCGGAATCCCGGTTACAAGACATTTCGACAATGGTAAAACAAGACCAGCAAAGCCGCCGATGTGCCGACAAATCCCGATAGGAGCTGCACATATCTCGTTCTCAGGGCACACCGGATGAACACTACGTACAACTAAAACCAACCTCAAGTTTCCCCGAGGTGGCGCTGCAAGTGGCTCTGTTTGGACCAACACTCAGAGGAGCACTGGCCCGGGGGTTTAAAATAAAGATGACCCTTGAGTCTGCGAAACCCAAGGGAAAAAGGCTTAGGTGGCAAATGGTAAAACCAAGGTTGGGCCTTGCTGGAGGAGTTTTATTCAAGGCGAACTGTGAAGGGGTTCCCATTATAACCCAACCGTAAGGAGCGCAAAATCAAGGAACATAACACCGGTATGACGGAAACTAGGGGCAAGAGTGGAACAAAACACCAGGCATAAGGTCCGAGCCTTTCCACCCTTTACCAAGTATATAGATGCATTAATTAAACAAGATATGTGATATCCCAACAAATACCATTATGTTCCAACATAACAAAATCTTCACCTGCTAACTAATCCATTGCTCTTCACGGTTAGGGCAAGTAGTGACGAGGAACGTACCCTATCTACATGTCCTGTCTATCCGGTAGCAATATATAAAGCCACTGTTCATAGCAGGACGCGCAGCTGAAGCAACTGCGGAGTTCTCATTTGTCACCTAAGCCATGTTCCCTTGGGGGGTTCGGGATCGAGGCATCCTTTGATTTTAAGCCCCCGGCAGTGGCTCCTTCTATGAGGTTTAAGCATGCCACCAACAAAAAAACGCGCCCATATTTGCCTCGCGACGGACAGGCCACTGGTCTGGAGAGAAGGCTTGACTTGATAGATGGCTGAGATTTATATGAGGTGCTTCTTTAATAACATTAGTGCATATATACGTCGGTTAGAGTGGTAGTCAGACCGATAGCAATATGAGACTCAGACTAGAGACAAGCAAAGCAAAGCTAGAAGTGATATCGAGGGTATGGTCATCTTGCCTGCAAAGTTCTCCGAGTTGACGAAAACTTGATCCTCGTAAGCGTACTCAATGGGTTCCTCGATCACGAACTCGTCTGCCGGCTCTACCCAAGGCAAGAACACAAGAAAAGGAAATCACAATCAACCACGGTGCAATGCGCAATCAACATGATGCAAAACATGGCATGATATGCGGGATGTGATATGTAATGCATATGTGTGCTGTGGAAGGAAAAGATTGCACCAGGCATCAACTTGGCAAACCAAGTGCGCCACTGGAAAGGTGAGTTGATTTCGGTCGAAAATCACGGAAACGGATGCACGGTTTGCAAATGGCAAGCAAAACAATAATGGCACAATTCTGCGATTAACAGCACGATGCCATCTAGAATGCAACAAGAAACTAAGCTACTGCACTCCAACATAGCAACAAAGCACATGGCAGTGATCTACTCAAGATGCTTGACAAAAGATGAACACTGAGCTACGGCTAAATCATACAAGAGCAGGATCAAACAAGCATGGCAAAAGTGCAAAAGATATCAGCCTCACAGACTTAGTGAAAATAGTAACATCTCAGGATTAACATCAGGAAGCAATGTTTAGAGCAAGATAACAACACACTACAGGAACAGAACATAGCAATACAAGGCATGGCATGAATCTACTCAAAGCATATAACAAAAGTCCCTTACTGACCATAAGCCAAAAAGGATCAGAAAGATATGATGGACCCATGTAAACATAGCAAGTTTCGTTAACAGATTCAGACTTAGCAGAAAACTGGACATGGCAAAAACAGAATTATGAAGGCCTCTTTGCGAGCTCGATTCACTCAACACAAGGAATTGCATGACAAGATAAGCATACTACCAGCAAGACAGACATAAGCCAAGAAGCAACAAGTTTGCTTCGTTTCTCTCGCTCTTATTGAGTTTTGTGTACTAACCAAGCATTTAGAGAGACACCGACACAGAGTCTCTTATGGCTAGCACGTCGTTGCATTGGACTGCTCAAGACTCACTACCACACCCTAACCTTGGCAAATTCTATTTGTTTTACTCTATAAAACGCGGTAAAATCAATCTTAGCCTTCAGTTGTGAATTCACTCTCTATGAAGCAGACGGGGTGAGCAATATTTGAGTGTTCGAATGTGGTACTGGGCAACGTTCATAACTGTACTCAATGCACAAACAAGGACATTTGACTCGCTATAGACGCACAACCTAATATATGGCCTTCAGAATTGCTACATCCTTAATGATTACCTCACTCAATGATACAAGAAGCAATGGGATGGCGTATAGTGGCCATGTCAGCACAACTCATTATGCGTAACGGAATGGTCATACAAAAAGGTACGTACTTGGCTATGTCCAGCCTTGTGAACCGATGGTCTCCATATGCTTGTATCAGGTATGCCCTGTGGAACCCCAGCATGCACGAGAGCTGACTTTTGCGAGTATGTCTGCTAGGTCACTACACTTTGTTATCACATAATCGTCCTTAGATCACAGTGGGCACGTCACTGCCCTCTGTCTGTAGAAGAATGGCATAGCATAGTGCTCCCTGAACTACAATATTGTAAGGTATCTCGTATGTCCTAAGCCAGCAAGCTACGGATATTGTATATAGGTCAAAACAACTATCCGCTACTAAACTGCTCATTACAGTGCTGCTAAGTAAAGGAGACGTTAGTAGAAGATTTCCTATCCAAGCACTTCTTGTGGCTCTATTACAACGAATGTTTGTGGGACTATCAAGATGGGCTCACATTAACCCAAGACGGGACGCACAAGATGGAAATTACGCCGGCAACGAAGATGAAGTAGGACCCAGTAACCATCCCTATTCGCACGGAATTTGGACCTATATTATTGCCGCTAACTTAAGTCGGAAGGATAGCCTGACTGGCTATGACTGGATTGGTGTCTAGGAAAAAGTTGTCTTAAATATATATTTATGCGCAGATGATCTTACTCTCTCCTTCTCACTGTTATATAGATGCAAGGAGCCTCCGCGGTCATGAATGTTGAAAACTCATCATCTCGACATTCAAAAAGATATGATCAACGACCCATAGTAGTTAAAACATTCTAGTCCTAGAAGAACATGTGTTCTCTTGATCTCTGCACCTATTGTTCAGGTTCGGCAGCGGGACGGTTAGGGATACCCCGGAGGTGTGCCTACTCAACTGTTTAAGTTGCTTCATGCTTGTGTAGACAGGTGAGGAGATGCATGAGCCCGAGATCGAAGCAAGCTGGAGGTGGGTCGTAGCTTATTCGGTGCCGGATAGCACTTTGCAATCTCAACGGCAGGCCCAGCAGATATGTGGCGAGTGTTGCGAGATTCCCATTACACGTCCTCAATGTATAAGTGGGAGGCACAGTGGGAGACGCCTTTTCGGTGTGAGCTGGTTGAGTAAATGATTTCTGAAGTTTGTTGTTATGTGTTTGAGCAATGATAGCTGGATGGTGGAGTGTTGCTCTAGGTTTTGGAGATATTATGTTCGTGGTGTGTAGTGTCGCTAAGATCATCCTGACTGTGCAACCGATGGGGCTGCGAGTCATTGTGAGTCATGCGATGAGAATCACATGTCTCTATTTCTTCCAATTGTTGGTTGTGATAATTCCTCCTATGTCATATCCACTGTTTATTCAGTCTATCTCTATCTAGGGTCCAACTAGGATCATCATATGATCCTGCAGGCGGTGCGATGTAATGCTAGTGGCGCCGAAACGACCAATCAGCGGTCCAAGCTACATGATCCACCGTCCAGCAGGGCTCCTCCAAATCGAGGCGTGCACGTGTTTTTCGCGGCGAGAAGACCTCCGCGACCACCTCACGGAGCATGACCAAACTGAATCGAGAGCGGCGGGCTCGCAGCCACGCCGCGAGGACTGTCACGCCATGCGCTGGCACTCGGTTAGGACGTAACCAACAAGGCGCAGCGGCGGCTGGCCGCGGGCCGGCGGAGAAGATCACATCACTCTACCGGGTCACCAACGGTGAGCGGACCTGATCCCACTTGGGCGTGCGATAGGCGCGGGGCGGAGGCGAATTCGTCCAGCGCCGGCAGACGCGTCCGGTGGCGGCAAACGGCGCCGCCACTCGAACACCATTGGTTATTCTGCAAAACCCACAGAAAATGTGGAGGAAGACAGACTCACGCCGGGGCCAATCTAGAAGAACGTCTTCTATTGCAGATTGAGCTTAAGAGGGAATAGAAGAGCTCCAACTGGGAGCCCGCGAACTGTTCAGGGCACGCGTATCCGCGTTAGGGACATTCTCTCATGTGCTACCCGAAGATCACAGTTACCACGGGTAGTGAGGTGGGTCATTGATGGCCCTTCCACTCATGTCGCAAAATGACCCACTTTGCCTGAAGAAAGACGGATTAGAATCCTCTGGGCGTTCGCCACAGACAACACTACTGGGCCTCTTATTACCGGTTCCAACGCGGCCGTTCCAAACCGCAGTGAACAGACAGAGATATTCAAGCAACAAACCCGGACTCCAGACCATGGCCAAGCGCAAATTTGAACAAGACATGAGCCGGGATTCACCCATGGTGGTGTCCTACTGTAACACTCAAGTGACCGCATCATGGCAAATCTTCGGTTCCATTTTAGAAGAAAGTTAACACACCCGCACACGGAAAGAGACAAAAGGCGGCGCCGGAGGACGTAGGAGTGCCGGATTGCAAAACGGACAACGGGGAAATTGCTCGGATGCATGAGATGAGCACATATGCCAAATGTGATCCACATGATGACATGATATGAAATGCATGACCTGGAAAAAAATGAAAAATGAAGACAAAACCCAACCAAGAGGGAATATCATAACTTAGAGCCAAAAATGGCAAGAGTTGGAGTACAAATATGGTAGGTTACATCTGGGGCGTTACAACACTCCACCACTATGAAAGCTTCTCGTCCAGAGATCTAGGACTGGAAGAACTCCAGATATTTGGAATGGAGGTGGTCCTCGCGTTCCCAGGTGGCTTCTCGGTCGGAATGATGTGACCACTTCACTTTTAGGAATTTGATAGACTTGTTGTGAGTCTTGTGCTCAGTTCCTTCAAGGACAACAACGGGATGCTCATGATAAGACAGGTCTTCTTGGAGATCAATCTCTTCGAAGTTGATGGTGCAGTCAGGAGTCTTGAAACACTTGCGAAGCTGTGACACATGAAACACGTCCTGCACGTTTGCAAAGTTGAACGAAAGCTCAAGTTGATAGACGAGATCGCCTCTTTTGCCAATGATCTTGAAAGAACCGACGCATCTAGGGGCAAGCTTCCCTTTGATACTGAAGCGACGAGTACCTTTCATTGGAGAGATGCGGAGGTAGACATGGTCTCCGATCTCGAAAGCCAAGTCACGATGCTTGCTCTCATAGTAACTCTTCTGGCGCGATTGCGCGGCTTTGAGATTTTCACGGATGACTTTGCACATTTCTTCAACCTCTGTGATTAAGTCATTGGCAAGAAGTTGGCGTTCACCAATCTCTGACCAATTAAGAGGAGTGCGGCACTTTCTACCATAGAGAATCTCGAATGGGGCCTTGCCTGAACTCGCTTGGAAGCTATTGTTGTAGGAGAACTCGTCATATGGAAGACAATCTTCCCACTTCATATCGAAAGAAATGACACAAGCCCTGAGCATATCTTTAAGAATTTGATTTACTTGCTCGACTTGTCCACTAGTTTGAGGATGAAAGGTTGTGCTGAAGTGAATGTTGGTGCCCATGGCCTTCTACAAGGAGTCCCAGAACTTAGAGTTAAAGATGCTTCCATGATCTGAAGGTATCAATTGCGGAATGCCATGCAAGGAGACAATCCTGGAGGTATATAGCTCTGCCAACTGAGTTGCTGTGATAGATTCTTTGATAGGAACAAAACGAGCCACTTTGTAAGCTTGTCGATGACAACAAAGATAGCATCATTGCCACGCTTGGACTTGGAGAATCCAGTCACGAAGTCCATGTCAATATGGTCAAACTTCCATTCTGGAATGGCAAGAGGTTGGAGGAGACCAGCTGGCCGTTGGTGTTCTGCTTTCTCTCTTCTGCAGACATCACATTCATTGACGAAATTAGCAATTTCTCGCTTCATTCGAGTCCACCAATACGACTGCTTGAGGTCATGGTACATCTTTGTACTTCTAGGATGAATAGATAGGGGTGAATTGTGAGCCTTGTTCATAATGACTTTACGAAGGTCACCTTTAGGAATAATAATTCGATCCTCGAAGAAAAGAGTATCTTTGTCATCAAGGCGATAGCACTTGTACTTGGGTTGGCTCTTGGCAATACCAATCTTCACCTTCTTCACCATTGCATCAAGAAGTTGTGCCTCACGAATTTGATCTTCCAAAGTAGGAGAGATTTGGAGGTTGGCAAGAAATCCTTGAGGAATAACTTCGAGATTAAGTTCGTCGAAAGCTTCACAAAGATCTGGTTGGAAGGGCTTGAGAATCAAATTGTTGCAGTAAGCCTTCCTGCTCAAAGCGTCAGCAATGACATTGGCCTTGCCTAGAGTATATTCAATACTTGGATTATACTCTCGAATCATTTCGACCCAACGAGTCTGCATGAGGTTGAGGTTGGACTGAGTGAAGATGTACTTGAGACTCTTATGATCAGTGAAGATGTCCACTTTCCTTCCCAACAAGAGATGTCTCCATGTTAAAAGAGCATGGACAACTGCCGCCAACTCGAGGTCATGAGTGGGGTAGTTCTTTTCGTTGGGCTTCAACTGGCGAGAGGTATAGGCCACAACTTTCTTCTCTTGCATTAACACAGCACCAGAGACCTTGCAGGGAAGCATCACAGAAAACTTTGAATGGTTTGGATTCATCAGGAGGAGTCAGAACTGGAGCTGTGACTAACTTCTCTTTGAGGGTGTTGAAAGCGATGTCACATTCAGGCGTCCAGACATACTTCACATGCTTCTGGAGGAGGTTGGAAAGAGGCTTTGCAATCTTAGAGAAATTCTCAACGAATCTTCGACAATAGCTTGCAAGCCCAAGAAAGCTGCGGAGCTGCTTGACATTCTGAGGCGGTTCCCAATTCACAATTGCAGACACCTTCTCAGGATTAACAGCTATGCCCTTGGCGGAGATATGATATGCCCAAGGTAGAGAACCTCATCGAGCCAAAACTCACACTTTGAAAACTTCGCATAGAACTGATGTTCTCTGAGTTTGTCCAGCACCAATCTCAAATGCTTGGCATGATCCTCCTTGTTCTTGGAAAAGACCAAAATATCATCGAGATACACCAAGACGAAATCATTTGTGTAAGGGTTGAAGATGAAGTTCATCATGCGAGAGAACGTTGGAGGAGCATTGACAAGGCCGAAAGACATGACAGTATATTCATAAGAACCATAGCTTGTTCTGAATGCTGTCTTGGGGATATCTTGTTCACGAATGCGAATCTGATGATAACCCATACGAAGGTCAAGCTTGGAGAATACTTGGGCACCTTTGAGCTGCTCGAATAGCTCATTGATGTTGGGAAGTGGGTACTTGTTCTTTATGGTCTTCTTGTTCAATGGACGGTAGTCGACGCAGAGTCGGTCCGTCCTATCCTTCTTCTTGACAAAAAGAACACCACAACACCATGGAGAAGAACTCGGTCGGACCAGACCCATATGCTCTTGTGCATCGAGTTGTTTCTTCATCTCCTTCAACTCTTCTAGTCCAAGCTTGTAAGGACGTTTGCAAACAGGTTCCGTGCCAGTCTCAAGATCAATGACGAATTCAACTGGCCGGTGAGGAGGCATTCATTCCTGGAAGCTCTCCTGGAAAGACGTCTTGATATTCACAAATGACTGGAATCTGAAAGATGGCATTCAACTCGCCCTTCTCATTGAGAGAAAACAGTCGAATGGTATCGTCACAAGTGGCATAGATGATCACATCCTCAGACGAGTGTCAATTGAATATTCCTGGCAGCACAATCAAGATGAGCCTTGTGCTTAGAAAGCCAGTGCATGTCGAGAATTAGATCAATATCCGAGTCACCAAGAACAATAGGAGAAGACAGAAACTTATAGTCACCCATCTTGATAGACACGTCCGGGACGCAATTGTTAGATGGCATTTGCTTACCCGGGGACACAATCTTCAATGGGAAAGGAATATTTTCGGTCACAAACTCATGCTTGGCAACAAAAGGTCTTGAAATGAAAGAAAACGATGCACTAGTATCAAACAACACTTTTGCAGGAATATCATTAACAGGAAGGTTACCCATGATTACTTCTGAAGAGTCCTCTGCCTGAGCTGCGTTCATCATGTTGACCTTTGCAAACTTGGGATTATGCTTGACCACTGCATTGCTGGCAGATTTCACAGGAGGAGGAGGTAGAAGGCGCCTTTGGTTGAAGTATTTGTTCGGATAGTGCCCTTTCTGCTGACACTTGTTGCAACTAACCTCTGAGAGCAGACGGTGGTACGGAGCACTTGACCTTGGAGCATGAGATGAAGCTTTGTTCTAATAGCCTGGGTTGGGTGGGTGGGAAGATCCATTGCCACCTTTACTCTTCTGTTGATAAGGCTGGTGGAACGGAGGAGGAGGAGGCAACCAAAACTTCTGTTGCTTAGCTTCCACTTAAGATGAACAAGACGATTGAGTTGCATCCCTGACTCTCTTCTTACAAGCATCGCACTTGAGCTAAGTGGCCTCTTGCTTTAATGCCATGTTGTAGAACTCATCATACTTGGTCGGCTCAAAAAGCACGAGATCTAGTTGCAGATTTTCTCTGAGGCCACCTCTGAATTGATAAACCATGCTCTTCTCGTCAGGGACGTCTTGTTTGGCAAAGTGAGCGAGCCTCTGAAACATGATGTTGTATTGGTAAACAAACATACTGCCTTCCTTGAGATTGCGGAACTCCTCGCGCTTACTCTCAGCAACACTTTGAGGAATGTGGTGAGCTTTGAAGTCTCGGCGGAAATCATCCCAGGTAATCACACGACCTCCTCTGGAATCTTTGTATTGTTGATACCACTCAGCAGCTTGGTCTTTGAGTTGGAACGAAGCAAACTTGACAAAGTCCTCGGGCCTGACATTGCTACATTCAAAATGTTTGCAGATATCCACGAGCCAATCGTCAGCGTCGGTGGCCTCGACACAGTTACTGAAGGACTTCGGTTGGTTTGCGAGGAACTGATTGAGGGTAGCAAACTGAGCTTGATTGTTGCCTTGGCCTTGATTTCCTTGGTTACGCTCTTGCAAGAGTTGCAAAAGCATCTGCGTGTTGGCTTTGGTGGCGGCCCTGATCAGCTTTCCATGCCTCCGGAGGTGGAGGTGGTGGCGGAGGTTCCGGATTCTGACGTGTTGGAGGAGCCATCCTGAAGAGGTTGACATCCGTTAGAATCTTGAAAGACCAATATCCAAGCTGAATCAATGGATCGAAATTTGCAACATATAGCCTTAACATTCGAACAAGACTGAAGGAATGAATTCCAAAGTAAATGATCACACTTCCATAAAGTTGAGAAGCCACTTAGATAGAGATAGATGAATAAAACAACAAGGTACGGATATGAACAAATAATTGGTAAGGATTATCCAATCACAAACCAAATATCTGCGGAAAGAAATAATAGAGCTACATGAATTCCCACCTATGAAACTCCCGAAACTTTCTGGTTATGCAATTAGTTGTTGGGGATACAGGGGAAGCATAATATCTCACCCAAAACTAGCAAATCCTACATCCAGCTATATCCATTGTTCAACACATAACCAAGAAACCTTCAGAAATCATTTACCTCAACCTTCGAAAAGCATCCGTTATACGAGTTATGGAAATACTCCCGAACTTTCGCCCCAGTACTGGGTGGCGTTGAGGTTATCTCACGAACAACTGCATAAAGGAGATTTTCGATGTCGGCGAACTCAGGTTTACCAGAACTGCAACGATAAAATTGTGACGACAACACCTCGGAGCTCAACTCCCTGGGACACTGCCACAACCCCTAAATGTCAGGAGGCACCAAGAACAATGTTCTCATCACAAAACCATAGAAATGATTCCAAGATACCTGCGTGATCCTAAATTTTTTTAGTGAAATTTGAGAAGAGAAGAGTCAAAACTCTACGTCGGGAGGCCTCACCAGAGCGACGAAGGGACTGAGGAGTAAAATGAATCCTACTCTCTGATATATATATAATCCTATAAGACTCAAAACATTTTTCTAGACTCAACAACGCCAGCGATTCGATCAAGTAGGGGGCTCCTAAGTCGAGGAAGGCTCTGATTACCAACTTGTAACACCCACGATGCGGCTATATCTCCCATGTCTCGGAGCACGACTTAGAGGCATAACCACATAGTAGGCATGTCGCAAGAGGGGTAATCTTTACACATCCCATGTACCGAATAAGAAAGGGATAAAGAGTTAGCTTACAATGGCCACTTCACACAATACATAAATATAGCACTACATCATCCAGAATACAATCAAGGTCCGACTACGGAACCAAAGAAAGAAGGACAACCCCAAATGCATAGATCCCCGATCGCCCCAACTGGGCTCCTCTACTGATCGTCCGGAAAGGAAACATAGTAACGTCCTGAATCCTCGTCGAACTCCCACTTGAGTTCGGTCGCATCCCCTACATTGGCATCATCGGAACCTGCATCTGGTTTTTGGAAGTAATCTATGAGTCACAGGGACTCAGCAATCTCACACCCTCGCGATCAAGACTATTTAAGCTTATGGTAGGAAAAGGTAGTGAGGTGGAGCTGCAGCAAGCACTAGCATATCTGGCGGCTAACTTACACAAATGAGAGCGAGAAGAGAAGCAAACCACGGTCGCGAAGCTATAAAGATCAAGAAGTGATCCTGAAACTACTTACGTTCAAGCATAACACGAGACCGTGTTCTCTTCCTGGACTCCGCCGAAAAGAGACCATCACGGCTACACACGCTGTTGATTCATTTTAATTAAGTTAAGTGTCAGGTTTTCTACAACCGGATATTAACAAATTCCCATCTACCCATAACCGCGGGCACAGCTTTCGAGAGTTCAAAACCCTGCAGGGGTGTCCCAATTTAGCCCATCACAAGCTCTCACGGTCAATGAAGGATATTCCTTCTCCCAGGAAGACCCAATCAGACTCGGAATCCTGGTTACAAGACATTTCGACAATGGTAAAACAAGACCAGCAAAGCCGCCCGATGTGTCGACAAATCCTGATAGGAGCTGCACATATCTCGTTCTCAGGGCACACCGGATAAACACTATGTAGAACTAAAACCAACACTCAAGTTTCCCCGAGGTGGCGCTGCAAGTGGCTTTGTTTTGGACCAACACTTAGAGGAGCACTAGCCCGGGGGCTTAAAATAAAGATGACCCTTGAGTCCGCGAACCCCAAGGGAAAATGGCTTAGGTGAAAAATGCTAAAACCAAGGTTGGGCCTTGCTGGAGGATTTTTATTCAAGGCGAACTGTGAAGGGGTTCCCCTTATAACCCAACCGCGTAAGGAATGCAAAATCAAGGAACATAACACCGGTATGATGGAAACTAGGGCGGCAAGAGTGGAACAAAACACCAGGCATAAGGCCGAGCCTTCCACCCTTTACCAAGCGTATAGATGCATTAATGCAAACAAGATATAATAATGATATCACAACAATAATCATGTTCCAACAAGGAACAAACTCCATCTTCACCTGCAACTAGCAACGCTATAAGAGGGGCTGAGCAAAGCGGTAACATAGCCAAACAATGGTTTGCTAGTACAAGGTGGGTTAGAGGCTTGACATGGCAATATGGGAGGCATGATATAGCAAGTGGTAGGGATCGCAACATAGCAATAGAGCGAGCAACTAGCAAGCAAAGATAGAAGTGATTTCGAGGGTATGGTCATCTTGCCTGCAAAGTTCTTTGAGTTGAAGAAAACTTGATCCTCGTAAGCGTACTCGACGGGTTTCCCGATCACAAAGTCGTATCCCGGCTCTACCCATGGCAAGAACACAAGCAAAGGAAACCACAATCAACCACGGTGCAATGCGCAAACAACATGATGCAAAACATGGCATGATATGCGGGATGTGATATGCAATGCATATGCGTGCTCCGGAAGGAAAACATTGCACCAGGCATAAACTTGGCAAACCAAGTGCATCTCTAGAAAGGTGAGTTGATTTCGGTCGAAATCGATATGAAGATCACCGGAAACGGATGCACGGTTTGCAAATGGCAAGCAAAACAATAATGGCACAATTCTACGATTAACAACACGATGCCATCTAGAATGCAACAATAAACTAAGCTACTGCACTCCAACATAGCAATAAAGCACATGGCAGTGATCTACTCAGGATGCTTGACAAAAGATGAACACTGAGCTATGGCTAAATCACAAAAGAGCCGGTTCAAACAAGCATGGCAAAAGTGCAAAGATATCAGCCTCACAGACTTCGTGAAAATACTAACATGTCAGGAATTCACATCCAGAAGCAATGTTTAGAGCAAGATAATGACATGCTACAGGAACATAACATAGCAATAAAAGACATGGCATGAATCTACTCAAAGCATATAACAAAAGTCCTTTACCGACCATAAGCCAAAAAGGATCAGAAGATATGATGGAACCCATGTAAACATAGCAAGTTACGTTAACAGATTCAGACTTAGCAAAAAACTGGACATGGCAAAAACAGAATTATGAAGGCCTCTTTGCGAGCTCGATTCACTCAACACAAGGCATTGCATGACAAGATAAGCATAGAACCAGCAAGAAGACATGTTCATGAAGCTAACCAAAGCAAGAACGAGCTCATAGCATGCACGGATCAACTACAACAACCTTGGCAAAATTGATTAACACGTAAACAATCTTCTAGGAACATTTTATAGAAAAAGTAGAGAAAGATTGTGTCATGCTAGGGCACTCCATAAATGCAAACAGGGACATGGATGGATAGAGCACAACCATATTCTCAAATCATCCTTACTCAACATACTCAAAAGAAGCATGGATCTCACTATAGCAACACGAATACATGGCATAAAAATAACAGTAGGGAAATGACTGAAATTCTATGTCCTTGAAAACAGCAATATCACGAGATCTACTTTGCATGCTTGTGCTAGTCACCACATTGATCACAAAAATACATGGCATACACCCTTGTAAAGATGGCATACCATAGCCCCAAATACATGTAGAGCTCATGCCCATATGCAGCACACAACAATTGTAGCAAAAATGACAAATGCTCATAATCTGCTAAGTAACAGCAACTAACATTTTATAGCACTCTTACATCAACAATTTGGGCATCAAGATGTGTTCAAACTAGCATGTCATAATGGAACAAAATGAAGAGCACATCCATATGAACATTTTGATATATTATGCGTAAGAAACGGAGCTACGATGACAGAGTTGTGGCATGTTGAACAGAGCTTCAGAATGTAGAAAAAATGACTTAGAGAAAAAAACAGGGGTCAACCCTAGGGTTTCTCAGATCCGGATCTGGGTGGCGCGCGAACCGAGGTTCACTAGAGTGCTCGCCGGAGAGGAGGGAGATGGTCGGAGCGTGGAGGGGGCTCGCTGGAGCTTGATCTGCGGAGGCGCAACGGGGCGCCGCCGGTCGACGGCTCACCGGGCGGCGATGCACGGCGCGGGGTGTCGCCGGGGCTGGGCGGCACGCGGCTCGCGGCCGGAGCGGCGGCGGGATGCTCCGCGGCGGCGCTGGCGGAGCACGGGCGGCAGGGAGGCGGAAGGACGGCACGGGGGCGGCGCTGCGCGGTGCGAGCTGCGGGGGCCCCGCACGGGCCGAGCAGGCCGGCGGCGGTGGGCGGCGCTGCGGTGCCACGTGGCGCGCTGGGATTCGACGGGCGGCGGCAGCGGACGTGTCCGGCCGTCGCGGACGCGTCCGGTGGCAACGGGGAAGGCTAGAACAGGGTTTTGGACCTGGAATGGAGGAGGAGGAGGAGACGTTTGTATAGCTAGAGGGAGCTAGGGGAATCCAAATGGGGAGCTGTTTTCGGCCACGCGATCGTTATCAAACGGCCGAGAGGATGGAGGGGTTTTGGATGGGTTATTGGGCCAATTCAGAGGGGTGTTGGGCTGCAACACACACGAGGCCTTTACGGTACCCCGGTTAACCGTTGGAGTATCAAACGTACTCCAAATGGCACGAAACTTGACAGGCGGTCTACCGGTGGTGTACCAAGGCCGCTTGGCAAATCTCCGACCATTCCGAGAAAGTGTAACACCTGCACACGAAAAGAGAAAAAAGGGGGCGCCGGAGGACGTAGGAGTGCCGGATTGCAAAACGGACAACGGGGAAAATGCTCGGATGCATGAGATGAACACGTGTGCAAAATGCGATGCACATGATGCCATGATATGAAATGCATGACCTGGACAAAATGCAAAACGAAGATAAAACCCAACCACGAGGGAATATCATAACTTAGAGCCGAAAATGGCAAGAGTTGGAGTACAAATATGGTAGGTTACATCCGGGGCGTTACATAATTGCCTTACACATGGTTTGAATTTGTGGATGATCATACAAATTTTTTATGCTGGATTGAATTTTTCTTCTAGAAATCTTTTAGATTCAGTCGCGGGAGGCACTTTTATGGAAATCACTTTAGGAGAAGCTACCAAACTCCTAGATAATATTATGGTTAATTATTCTCAATGCCACACCAAAAGATCTACTAGTAAAAAGGTTCATGCTATAGAAGAAATTAATGTTTTGAGTGGAAAGATAGATCAACTTATGATTTTTTTGCTAATAAGAGTGTTTCTTCTAATCCTAATGATATGCCTTTGTCTACTTTGATTGAGAATAATAATGAATCTATGGATGTGAATTTTGTTGGTAGGAACAATTTTGGTAACAACGCGTATAGAGGAAACTTTAATCCTAGGCCGCATCCTAGTAATTCCTCTAATAATTATGGTAATTCCTATAACAATTCTTACGGAAATTATAATAAGATGCCCTCTGATTTTGAATCTAGTATTAAAGAATTTATTAGTTTGCAAAAGAGTTTTAATGCTTTGATTAAAGAAAAATTGTCTAAGATTGATGAGTTGGCTAGAAACGTGGATAGAATTTCTCTTGATGTTGATTCTTTGAAACTTAGATCTATTCCACCTAAGCATGATATCAATGAGTGTTGGTGTCAAAACTGGCGGATCTCGGGTAGGGGGTCCCGAAGTATGCGTTTAGGATCGGTGGTAACAGGAGACGGGTGACACAATGTTTACCCATGTTCAGGCCCTCTCTATGGAGGTAATACCCTACTTAATGCTTGATTGATTTTGATGAATATGAGTATTACAAATGTTGATCTACCACGAGATCGTAATGGCTAAACCGTAAAAGTCTAGTCTGGCTATGATTATCTGAAAGTATCTATGGACCTAGCCCTGTGGTTTATATAGACACAGGAGGGATCTAGGGTTACACAAGGTCGGTTAAAAAGAAAGGAATCTTCATAGTTGATCGCCAAGCTTGCCTTCCACGCCAAGGAGAGTCCTATCTGGACACGGGTAGAGTCTTCAGTCTTCACATCTTTACGGCCCATCAGTCCGGACCGTATCCAATAGATCGGACACCCGAGGACCCCTTAGTCCAGGACTCCCTTAGTAGCCCCTGAACCAGGCTTCAATGATGATGTGTGCGGCGCGCAAATTGTCTTCGGCATTGCAAGGCGGGTTCCACTTTCCGAATACTCCAAGATAATCTTAGGATAAAATGAAGGTGTCTGGATCTGCAACACAAGTACCGCACACGACTGCAGGGAATATAATATTTCACAAGTCGCATCTGCTGAAAACTTTTTGTAAGATGACATCACGTCTGTCCGTCACTATATCGAACCATTTTTGTCCGCTGTTCTGCATTTCGAGATGTCGTTTTTATTGACACGTCTTGTCAAAGAAGATATTGTGTCCCCTTATTGCTAGATTCTCATCAGTACGGGTATGGGTAACCCAACCGTGCCGTTTACACAACCCTTGTGAATAGGCGAGTTTTAGGGCGAGTGGGGAGGCGTTCGATTTTCACTGCCTTTATAAGGGGATAAGCATTCCCCCTTCTTCTCCCACGCCTTCTCTCTTCCTCCGCCCTTACACTGTTGAGCTCTAGCGCCCAAGTTCTCATCTTTTTCCCACTCGAGCAAGCACTCAACCATGTCCGGATCCGGAGGTCAAGGGAAGTGGATGGCCTCCTCCGTCGAGGAAAAGGACATTCCTGAGCTTCGGGCAGCCGGGTATCTGGCAAAGGAAATCACCCACCGTCTTCCACCCTAGGGGCAAGTCATCCCCACACCGAAGTCCAACGAGAGGGTGGTATTTATCCCTGATTTCCTCCGCGGACTAGGGTTTCCACTCCACCCTTTCATCCGCGGGCTGATGTTCTATTATGGGCTAGACTTCCATGATCTATCCCCGAACTCTTTCCTCAATATCTCTGCGTTCATCATCGTGTGTGAGGCATTCCTCCGCATCCATCCCCACTTCGGGCTGTGGCTCAAGGTCTTCAACGTGAAGCCGAAGGTGGTGGACGGCCAGCACACGGAGTGCGGAGGCGCCATGGTGAGCAAGCTGACCAGTGTCTCCTGACCAAGAGGCACTTTCATGGAGACTGTCAAGGAATGGCAGAAATAGTGGTTCTATATCACAGAACCCCGCGGCGCCACCTGGGCCGCAGCTGCCAAATTCAACTTCGGCGCTCCCATGCGACTCACCTCCTGGGTCAAGAAGAGCCCGAGTTGGTCTTCGTCAGATGAGCTGATAGCGCTGTAGACGCATGTTCAAAGCATGGTGGACAAAGATATCAAGCTCGTCGATGTAATCCAGGTGATGCTAGTTTGCCGGATTATCCCGTGCCAAAGCCGAAGTCGCCCTTTATGGGAGTTCAATCCGAAGAAGCACCATACCCTGAAGAGGCTCTTCGAAACCACTCACGAAGAGGCCTGGAAGTTGCTCTTCAAGGGCAATGAGACATTGGCAGCCACAGACTCGGACCGCGGGCACGATATTAACCACCTCGCCAATGAGGTATTTTTTAACGCATCCTCTACTTGCTTGTTTCAAGCAAGATATCTGAGCTTTTATTATCATTGCTTCTTCAGGAATGGATGCAGAGGGAGAAGCGGATGCAGTGTCCGGCTCCGCTGCCTAAAGAACCAGTCATCCCGCTTCTAGCGAAGATGCTGGTGCCGGCGCCCTATAAGGCGCTGGAGAAGAAGCCCAAGTGTCAGGACCCTGATTCCAAGTCACATCGATCTAGCCGGTAACACCTCATATCACATTGCAGCCTCACGCACGGTATCCCCACGGGTGTCGCCTTACCGTGGCCCGGGACCGTTTGCGCCTTTTGGCTCATGTATATGTTAGTGTCGCTACCATCCATATGACAGAGAACCCGGCCCGACATGGCTAGTCGTGAACCCAAAGCGGCACAGACCTATGGGGACAGGCATACATGAATCACATCGAGCATGTCGGTTATCAGCGTGTGAATCCGGGCTGTAGCACTGGGCTAACAGGACTCCGGGGAACCCGGGCTATAGCAGGCTAGGCGGGACTCCAGAAGTCACCGCGTGACATTTCCCCGAAGGGACAGACATAGGAACGAAGTGAAACACATGCCGACCAGTCAAGTGTCCTGAGCAGTAGTGCTGGGCTAGCAGGACTCCGGTGAACCGGGCTGTAGCGGACTACTATGGCTCGAGGAGCACTAGACTACATTTCCCCATAAGAAAGGCTGCCAATGATAAACAACTAGATTTTCGGATTGTCACACCATGGATACGACTATAGCTCCCACGTGTCGAGGCACGACTTAGAGACATAATCGCATTGAAGGCATATGTCGCAAGTCAGGCAATCTTCACAACATCCCATGTAATATAGATAATAAAAGGGGGAGATAACATAGTTGGCTTACACTCGCCACGTCAATCAAGTACATAAAATAACATTACATCATCCAAACACTCATGGCCCGACTACGGCGCCAAAATAAAAGATAACCCAACATGCGACATGGTCCCGATCACACCCAACTGGGCACCACTACTGATCATCAGGAAAAGAAACATAGTATCGTTGAGAGTCCTCGTCGAATCCCCACTTGAGCTCGAGCGCGTAACTTGGAGCGGAATCAGCAGGCCCTGCATCTGGTGTAATAGTAATCTGTGAGCCACAGGGACTCAGCAATCTCGCACCCTCATGATCAAGACTATTTAAACTTATAGGTAAGGCAAGGTAAATATGTGGAGCTGTAGCAAGCGACTAGCATATATGGTGACTATCTTATTCGCAAAAGAGAGCGAGAAGAGAAGGCAAAGCGCGAGCGAGAAACTAGAGAGCAACCTGCGCAAGCATTACTCCAACACCGTGTCCACTTCCCGGACTCCACCGAGAAGAGGCCATCACGGTAACACACTCAGTTGATTCATTTTAATTTAGTTAAGGTTCAAGTTATCTACAATCGGACATTAACAAATTCCCATCTGCCCATAACCGCGGGCACGGCTTTCGAAAGTTCAAATCCCTGCAGGGGAGTCCCAACTTAGCCCATGACAAGCTCTCACGGTCAACGAAGGAATAGACCTCCTCCCGAGACGTTCCGATCAGACTCGGTATCTCGGTAACTCAAGACACTTCGACAGGTTAAAACAAGACCAGCAACACCGCCCGAATGTGCCGACAAATTCCGATAGGAGCTGCACATATCTCTTTCTCAGGGCACACTCAGATTGTCTAGGTACGGGTAGGCCAGCCCAGAGTTGCCCCTGGTGGCCACCGGCAGCTGACAGGTGGACCAACACTCAGAGGAGCACTGGCCCGGGGGGTTAAAATAAGATGACCCTCGGGCTCCAGAAACCCAAGGGAAAAGCTAGGTGGCAAATGGTAAAACCAAGCAAACGAACACAATCAACCACGTGCAAGGATCAAACAATATGATGCAAAGATGGTATGCTATGCGGGATGCAATATGCATGCATATGCAAGATTTGACAAGGAATGCATGAACCTGGCCTCAACTTGGAAATCCAAGTGTGCCACTGAAAAGATGAGATGAAATCTCTTGAAAACGATATAAAGAACGCCGGAATCGGAGTTACGGTTTGGAAATGGCAAGCGATTCAAATATGACCATGTTCTGTGATTTACAGCAAGTGGCCATCTAAATGCAATGAGATGAACAAGCTATAGCACCCAAACATGGCATAAAAATACATGGCAGGGATGCATTCAAGATGCTTAACAAAAGTCTAGCACTGATCTACGGCCAATTCATCAATTAACAGGTTCAAACAAGCATGGCAAAAATGCATATGGTAAACAGATCTCAGACTTAGTGAAATTAACACTTGTCTAGAAATTTCAGATCAGATAGTACTCTTCGGAGCAACAAAACTACATGCTACAGGACCTGAACAAGGCAAAGTAAAACATGGCATGGAGCTACTCAAAAAGCTTAACAAAATTCCCTTAGTGACCTTGAGCCAAAAGGGATCAGAAAACACATTTGCAAGCATGTGAACATAGCAAAAGCATAATCAGTTTTCAAACCTAGTGAAAACTGGCACATGCTGAAAACAGATTTCAAGTAGGCATGTTTACGAACTCGATGCACTCACTACAGAGCAAGTCATGACAAGATAAGCATACATCCATCAAGAATACACAAAATGCAAGCTAGACATGGCAAGAACAATAACATAGCATGCACGGATCAACTACAACATCCCCGGCAAAATTTCTAACAAGTAGACAATCTGCCCAGATTCACGAAGTAGCAAAAGTAGAGCTCGATTGACTCAAGCTAGGGTGCTCCATAATTTCAAACAAAGACATGGAGGATAGAGAACTACATGATTCACAAAACATCCTTACTGATCATCCTCAAAAGAGGCACGAATCACTAGGAAACAACAAGAACATGTGGCCATATGAGATAAACAGCTCAAGGACTTAGTGGAAATGCTGTCCCTGAAATCAGCATTACCAAGTGCCTCACTTTGCAAGCTTGTGCTAGTCACCACACACATCACAAAAATACATGGGTTGCACCTCTAGAAAGATGGCAAAACCCTTAACAAAACATATGTAGAGCTCATGGGCGTATCATGCACACAATAATCATGGCAAAAATGACAAATATCTAGAAGGAGCAGCAGATCTGGCAATTATCTCAAGTAGCACTCTTCTAACAGCATTTCGGGCATCAAGATGAACTCAAATGAAAATGATGCAATGGAATGAAATGATGTACTCTCTGAGGCGAACATTTTGATATGCTATATACCCAAAACGGAGTTACGGACGAGGAGTTATACCACGATGAACAGGAGCATATGAACTAGGGTTTCGGGCAAAAAGTCAACCCAGACGAGATCCTGATCTGGATCTGGTGCGTTTCCCGAGGTTGGCCGGAGTGAGCTCGCCGGAGTTTCAAGTCGGCCACCGGAGTTTGTTGGGGAGGCGGCGTGGGGCTTGCCGGAGTCGGTGGCCGGCCGGATCTCGCCGGATCCGGGCCGGGGCGACGGTGAGGACGAGGCGGCCGGGCGGTGGTCGCCAGCCAGGGGCGGCAGGGTGCCGGGCGGCGGGTTCGGCGCACCGGCCGGCGCGGCGGCGCGGCGAGGTGGTGGCCGGCGCGGGCGAGGAGGCGCGGGCGGCGGGGAAGAAGCAGCCGGGCGTGAGGCGCGCGGGCCGGGAGGGCCCCGCGCGGGCT
This sequence comes from Triticum urartu, assembly GCF_003073215.2. Classification (NCBI taxonomy): domain Eukaryota; kingdom Viridiplantae; phylum Streptophyta; class Magnoliopsida; order Poales; family Poaceae; genus Triticum; species Triticum urartu. Next base: position 223,471,288 of record NC_053022.1, read on the forward strand.
GCGGCCGGCCGCGGCGATGGGAGTCCCGGCGAGGACACGTGTCAGCTCTCGGTTGGGCAGGCGGTGGTGGCGGACGCGTCCGGCTCCGTCCGGACGTGTCCGGCGGCGGCGGAGATCCGATTTTTAGGGTTTCGGAGAGGGGATCCGCGAATTTGGAGGAGGGGTCTTTATATAGAGGTAGAGGGAGCTAGGAGAGTCCAAATGAGGTGCGGTTTTCAGGCCACGCGATCGTGATCGAACGCTCTAGATGATGGAGAGGGTTTTGGGTTTTGGGCCAAATTGGAGGGGTGTTGGGCTGCAACACACACGAGGCCTTTTCGGTCCCTCGGTTAACCGTTGGAGTATCAAACGAAGTCCAAATGGTACGAAACTTGATAGGCGGTCTACCGGTAGTAAACCAAGGCCGCTTGGCAAGTCTCGGTCCAATCCGGAAGTGTTTAATCCCCACACACGAAAGAAAGGTAGAATTGACCACCGAAGGGGAACGAAGCGCCGAAATGCAAAACGGACAACGGGGAAAATGCTCGAATGCAAGAGATGAACACGTATTCAAAAGCAATGCACATGATGACATGATATGAAGATGCATGACAACGAAAACAACACACGGAGACAAAAACCCAAACCCAAGAAAATTAAAATAACTTAAAGCTGGAAACGGCAAGAGTTGGAGTACAAATTGGGTAAGTTACATCCGGGGTGTTACAACACTCCACCACTACGAAAGGATCTCGTCCCGAGATCTAGGACTGAAAGAACGCCTGGTACTCAGAACGGAGGTGGTCCTCGCGTTCCCAGGTAGCTTCACGGTCGGAATGGTGTGACCACTTGACTTTGAGGAATTTGATTGACTTGTTGTGAGTCTTGCGTTCAGTCTCTTCAAGAATAGCAATTGGGTGCTCACGATAAGAGAGATCTTCTTGGAGCTCAATGTCCTCGAAGTTGACGGTGCGGTCAGGAGTCTTGAAGCACTTTCGGAGCTGAGAGACATGGAACACATCATGAACATTTGCAAAGTTTGAAGGAAGGTCGAGTTGATAGGCGAGATCGCCTCTCTTGCTGACAATCTTGAAAGGTCCCACGTATCTGGGGGCAAGCTTCCCTTTGATACCAAAGCGACGAGTACCTTTCATTGGAGAGACGCGGAGGTAAACATGATCTCCGATCTCGAAAGCCAAATCACGGTGCTTACTATCATAGTAGCTCTTCTGGCGGGATTGGGCTGCTTTGAGGTTATCTCGAATGACTTTGCACATTTCCTCTGCCTCTGTGATTAAGTCATTTCCGAGAAGCTGACGTTCACCGGTTTCGGACTAGTTGAGAGGGGTACAGCACTTCCTGCCATACAGAATTTCAAATGGGGCATTGCCCGAACTTGCTTGAAAACTGTTGTTGTAGGAGAATTCAGCATAAGGAAGACAATCCTCCCACTTCATGCCGAAGGAGATCACACAAGCCCTGAGCATATCTTCAAGAATCTGGTTGACACGCTCGACTTGGCCGCTAGTTTGAGGATGGAAAGCTGTGCTGAAGCGGATGTTGGTGCCCATGGCCTTCTGAAAAGAATCCCAAAACTTGGAGGTAAAGATGCTGCCACGGTCTGAAGAGATCACTTGTGGAATACCGTGCAGAGAGACAATTCGAGAGGTATAGAGTTCCGCCAATTGAGCGGCAGTGATTGACTCTTTGATAGGCAGAAAGTGAGCCACTTCAGTGAGTTTGTCGATGACAAGGAATATAGCATCATTGCCACGCTTGGACTTTGGAAACCTAGTCACGAAGTCCATCTCAATGTGGTCAAACTTCCATTCTGGAATGGCAAGAGGTTGGAGGAGACCCGCTGGCCTTTGATGTTCTGCCTTCACTCTTCTGCAGACATCACATTCATTCACGAATTGAGCGATCTCGCGCTTCATTCGAGTCCACCAATAAGCCTGCTTGAGGTCCTGATACATCTTCGTGCTCCCAGGGTGGATGGAGAGGAGAGAATTGTGAGCCTCGTTCATGATCACTTTACGAAGTTCACCTTTGGGTACAACAATACGATCCTCGAAGAACAGAGTATCCTTGTCATTAAGGCGGTAGCACTTGTACTTGGGTTGACTCTTGGAAATCCCAATCATCACCTTTTTCACCAAAGCGTCAAGAAGCTGAGCTTGGCGAATCTGATCTTCCAAGGTAGGAGAGACTTGAAGGTTGGCGAGGAAACCTTGAGGAAAAACTTCTAGATTAAGTTTGCGGAAAACTTCACAAAGCTCGGGTTGATAAGGCTTGAGAATCAGACTGTTGCAATAAGCCTTCCTGCTCAATGCGTCAGCAATCACATTGGCCTTGCCTGGAGTATACTCGATACTCGGATTATACTCTTGAATCATTTCAACCCATCGAGTTTGCCTGAGGTTCAGATTAGGCTGAGTGAAGATGTACTTGAGACTCTTGTGATCAGTGAAAATGTCCACTTTTCTTCCCAATAAGAGATGTCTCCAAGTCAAAAGAGCATGTACAACTGCCGCCAACTCAATATCATGAGTGGGGTAGTTCTTCTCATTAGGCTTCAACTGGCGAGAGGTATAAGCAACAACTTTCTTCTCTTGCATCAACACTGTGCCAAGACCTTGGAGAGAGTCATCACAAAAGACCTCGTACGGCTTGGATTCATCAGGCGGAGTCAGAACTGGAGCAGTGATCAATTTCTCTTTCAAAGTGTTGAAAGCAATGTCACACTCCGGAGACCAAACGTACTTGATGTGCTTATGGAGAAGATTTGAGAGAGACTTCGCGATCTTGGAAAAGTTTTCAACGAATCTTCAGCAGTAGCTTGCGAGACCGAGGAAGCTACGGAGTTGCTTCATGTTCTGACGAGGTTCGCAATTCACAATTCCAGACACCTTCTCAGGATTCACGGCAATGCCCATGGCAGAGATGATATGACCAAGATAAAGAACCTCATCGAGCCAAAATTCGCACTTGGAGAACTTGGTGTAGAACTAGTGTTCCCTCAGCTTATCGAGTACCAAAGGCAAGTGCTTGGCATGATCTTCCTTGTTCTTCGAGAAAACCAGAATGTCGTCAAGATAGACCAAAACGAAGTCATTGGTGTAGGCGTTGAATATGAAGTTCATCGTGCGAGAGAAAGTCGGAGGAGCGTTGACGAGGCCAAAAGACATGACAGTGTATTCATATGACCCATAGCTTGTCCTGAAAGCCGTCTTGGGAATATCTTGCTCGCGGATTCGAATCTGATGATAACCCATACGGAGATCAAGCTTGGAGAATACTTGGGCACCTTTGAGTTGTTCGAACAGCTCATTGATGTTGGGAAGTGGGTATTTGTTCTTGATGGTCTTCTTGTTCAATGGACGGTAATCAACACAAAGTCGGTCCGTTCCATCCTTCTTCTTCACAAAAAGAACACCACAACACCACGGAGAAGAACTAGGCCGGATGAGACCCATTCT